>NW_027099855.1:0-145417 GCF_031753505.1 Anomalospiza imberbis | reverse complement strand
ACAACAGATTGCTGCTGTGAGAGGGTGAGAGGTGCAGCTGATCCTTGGCCCAGGGACTGGCACTGGAGAAGGCAGGTGCAGCTCTTATCTTCCCTGGAGTGTTTGTGCATTGGTGTTACATTCCACCCCTATGTGGAAGGGAGCAAACAAGATTTGTAGATGTTCACAGGTGAAAAAGAATGGCAAAAATCAAAAGGGTCCAAAAAAACCTTACAAGTATTTATTAACAAACTACACACTCAGCATGGCAATTGGTGTGTGTTTTGCCACTATCTTCTCACAGTAAGAGAAACAAAGAATAAAAGAATAGAGGGAAGAAGGGAAAAAGAAATCAGGTAGGAGAGGAAAGAAGTTCATGGTCCTTGGTCAAGCATTGATCCAGCCAACAGGTGTCCAGGGTCCTGAGAGGATGCCACCCAGCCTCTGTGGCGGTACATTTTTACAGGTAAGTTTTCCCCATTACGGGATTAGGTTCCTCACTCTTCATACAAATGAGTTAGCATGTGCAGCCCAGTATTCTGGACCTTTCTGGAAATGGGCGGGGGGGGGGCTTTGTGGGTTTTTTGGTGGTCTTGATTCTCCCTCTATTGGTCTTGCTTGCTCCTTAACCCCACTCCTACACTTAAGTTGTCCTTTATGTTGTGTGGTCACCGTGGACTGGAACAGGAAATTCAGCTCCAGAATGGTGCTGCGTTACCTTCGTATGTGCCCTTTCCAGGCACATCCTGTTATAACTTGGCTGCTTGATGGCTGTTGGTGTTCAGGGCATAGCAATGTGTTAACTCTTTACTGCCTAGGTTTCTACATTGGTAAAAAAAACCCAGTTACCATCTGATAGGGACAAAAATCATCCTTAGGGCAGAGAAGGGCTTCACATTCTTAATGACAGGGCAACATCTGCACCCTTTTTCCCCCTTTCTCTTGTTTTCCTAGTGTTGTGTTTCTGGCGCTTGTTGTTATTACAGACTTAAGGTGCCAGATGCTACTTTTCCACTGTAGATATATTAATATCTGTAGGGAAGGCATTGATCTGTACAAAAGGGAGTGTGAAGCCAAATTCTTCCTAGATGAGGGTGAAGGGTTCCCTGAGTTGAGGGCTGCTTGGGCAATGATCAAGCCAGTAGGATTTTATAAAATTTGGATGGAGAATATTCTCAGAGCAGAAAATACAGTCTGTTGGGTTTTTATTTATTTATTTATTTCTTTATGTATTTATTTTTGGCTTACAATTTAAAATTTAATTCAGTTTAATGAAATTCAAATTAATATAACTCAGAAGGAACGGGTTGTGGTCCACTATAGCCTGAACTGCTGGTGGTCCACTCTGCCGTTCAAAATAATTTTTTCTTTAGGTACCGCAAGATATCCTTCAGCAGATTAAAGAATTGCAGCAGCTTTTCAGGTGGGAATGGACAGGGTTGTGTTGGTCTTGGATTTACTGTCTGCAGGGGGGCTGCGGTATAGGTTGGCGCTGGTGCTGGTGCTGGAGTAACTGCTGGTGCTGGCCTTTTTCCCATTGTGGTCCAGATCCAGTTGTAATAGTACTGAGTGGAGCTGGAGACTGCAGGCCGTTTAGGTCTGGCACAGCCTACTCCCCAGCTGGTCACACCGATTTGCCAGAAAAAGCCAGCACGCTTATCTTGGCAGACAAGAGGCCCTCCACTGTCACCCTGAAGCAGAACAGAGAGGATTAAGGTGCTTTTGCATGCCCCTGTCAGAAGTTAGTTGGCTCTTTTACTCTCCCAGCCCCTGCCAGAACTGGATTCCTGGCAGAGCAAGGCTCTGTTCAAGTTCTGGGACCTGCAGAACCTTGACACCCTTGGGAGCAGGTGGGGGCCTGTAAGGTGAGACTCTCTGTCTCCCCTGCATGTGGATGGTTCAGGGTTGGCATCTGGACCTCAGTGAGCAAGGACACACAGATGGGAAAGGGGGTGGAAGCTCCAGCAGTGGTGCCGAGCTGGGGCTTTGAGAGCAACTGACCAGGGAAAGCAGATGCTGGGCTGTGCTTGGGTGGTGTGATGGGGCTGCCCACACTGCTGGGGGCTGGGGCTCTCATAGCACGCTCCTACCTGGCAGGTGCCAACACCGCCTTGCCCAGCACACACGTGGAAGTCATAGATGTTCCCTTGCAGCCACTCGCTACTGTTGCAGAGCTGCTTATCGACAACTTGGACCTTGGCCTGCTGCAGGACATCTCTACCTGATGCTGTGAGCAGGGAAAGGAATGAGTTCCCAGCAGCTCCTTGCCTATTCTTCTGGCCTGTCTCTGTGTTGAAGTCCTTCCCTAGGGCTTAGCTCTGCCTCTAGAGAGCTGCTGGATTGCTGTGTCCCTGCCCAATGCTGTCTGGCATTGGGCAGCAGGCCAGACCCATCTCTCCAGAGGCACATGTCCCATAGCCCAACTATCATTTTGCCTCTGCTGTCAGGAAGCCCCAGCCATCCCTCCCTTGTGTGTCAGCCTTGCCCTCAGGGCACAGGTCCTTTGTGGGAACTCACATTTGACAATTCTGTCTCCCCAGCCAGCAACGTAACAGTTTTTCAGCTCCGATACTTTCACCGAAGGACCAGGCAGGCAGGCAGTCTGAATGGAAGACCTACACCGGACTGGCCGGTCCAATTCCAGCAAGGCGATGTCGTTATACCCGAGTTCAGGAGTGTATTTCTCGTGAACGATCAGCCGCTTAATCCGGCGCACTTCCACACCAGGGCCTGACTGGCCCAACGAGGTGGCCCCAAGCACGATGGCCCACTCGCTGAGGGGACTGGAAGGCAGATGGAGAGAGGGGTGAGAGGGAGTAGAATCATGTGCTGTGACAGACCAGCACTTCCCTGCCTTCTGCTTCCTGAGGCGGCAGAGAGGAAAACAGGACTACAGAGAGTGAAAGTAGACTCAAGATAAGTTAAGCTGGAGGCTGCTAGGAAGCAGTGGCATGAGCCCAGTCTTCTCCCTGAGCAGTCTCTCAGCTGGGCCTGCAATGTCAAGGCAACTAGGCACACTGCAAGAAACGGGATGGGGAGAGCATGCACTGGTGGTATGGGGATATCCCTGTACCTAGGTCCTCCTTACTTTGTGATGTTGAGAAAGCAGTGGGCAGCTGTGAGGAGCCACTGCGCACTGAACAAGGGTCCCTCCGCAGACATGCACAGATACCGGTGGGTTCCAGTAGCGACGGACACTGGCGATGCCTGCCCAGGCCTCCAGTCCCTGCATGACATCTGTGCCACCCACCACACGTGTTGAGCCGAAGGTAGCACCCATGGGCCGGAGCCCACAGGTCTGTCTGTAAGCAGAAGGTCATTACTGTCCTGTGAGAAGGCTTCCACAAGGCTTTGGTTGCAAAGCCAGCAGGGACAGGAAACTGCCTGGGGTGTGCATATGTCGGCCTGTTTCTGCTTGAGCCCCTTAGACAAGTGGTGCCAGCCGCCTGGGTACTGGTGATGAACTGAGACTCCTGCCTAGGGCTTTGGAAACTGGTATGGATACAGGCGGCAAGTGGGCATCCTCAGGGAACCCCCTAAGCCTTAGCCTGGCTCCCCTCAGGTCAAGCCTGGGGCTACTTACCCACAGGTGCCATGTGCAGGCCTGCACAGAGCCAGAAGGATGAGGATGTACAGCAAAATCATCGCGGTCAGGACACAGAAGTCAGCTGCAAGGAGAGAAGGCCTGTCACCTTCAGTGCAGCTGCCAACGTAGTGCCCACAGAATCTGCACTGCCACAGTGCCCTTGCTCCTGGGAGCTGATGTCACAGAGGGACTGGTTCCATGTTCAGGGCATGGTGTTGGCCTCTGTAGGTGGGGGGAAGGGCAACACAGAACCACAGAAAGGTCTGGATTGAAAGTACCTTAAGGATCGACTAGTTTCAAACCCCAGCCATGCACATGGATGCCTTCCACTACACCAGGTTGCTGAGAGTCCCACCCAAGCTGCCTCAAATGGTAACAGGAATGGGGCATCCACAGCTTCTCTGGGCAGGCAACCTGTGCCAGTACTTTGACAATGATACAAGATTTTACTTGTCATCAAAAAATCCTACAGAATTTGCAGCAACAACAATTAAAAGCAACACACATTCTGATTTTTAAAAACAATTTGCGAAATTGTTTTCACTTGCTTTGCTTGAGACAGAAAAACCAACTAAACAAATGTAACTCAAGGCCTTAAAAAAAGTCTCAATTCCTAAGCTCTTTTGGTGTTGTTTAGAAACTAACTATGACGAATTCTAATTCAAAGTCATGTTCCTTCAAGAAGCCAGAGCCCCTTTACAGTTGAGCCTGTTTATTTAGTCGTTTCCACTGGACTGCTGAACAGCTACCCCTATTTCGAGAGGTACAGCAGAGGCTGTGCATTGGACTGCATTTCAGTTACTGCCAATAAGTTCCTCTCTTGATTACCACATTCCAGTTTTCTTAGCTTTCCTTTGATGAAGTTCAGGGAAGACCAGTGAGAGAGAAGGTTCCTGCCAAGATATCCAGAGTCCAGTTTTCAAGTTCCCTAGCGTGCTGTACAGCACATGCACAGATGGATCATGTGTCAGAAGCCTAAGACACTGCATTTCCAGCTGCTGTCCCCAAGAGCTGGAAGCCCCTAGTGTTATAAATAACCTGGCTTTAGTAGGTGGGGTTTGGATACAAAGAAACACCCTGTGCCCTGTGCACAGACCCTTGTTACTTTTTGTTACTCTGACTTGCCGCTGAGGTCCTGGGCTTATCCTGGGGCCTCCTCCTCGGTTGTCTTTGTTTTTAATAAACAGGCCCAGGCTATTTAAAATACTCTGGCTCTGATTCGCCTGTTTTTAACACCTAGGACCTGTCTTCCCTTAGTCCTACCTAGCATGAGAGGTTGGAAGGAGGCACAGCCAGGACAGGTGACCCAAACTGGCCAAAGAGATATTGCAGACCCTCTGACATCCTGCTCAGTATTCCAAGCTGCGTGCAAGAAGGAGGAAGGAGAGGATGTTGGAGTGATGGCATTTGTCCTCCCAAGTCACTGTGAGGTGTGAGGGGGCCCTGCTGTCCTGGAGATGCAAAACACCTGCCTACCCATGGGAAATGGTGAATGAGTTCTTGGGCTTTTTGCTTGTGTGGGTAGCTTCTGCATTCCCTATGCAACTGAATTATTCTCCACCTGTGAGTTTCCAGCTTTTACCCTGGCAATTGTCTGGCCCAGTCCATCCTGCTGGTGGGTCATTGAGCGAGAATGACTGTGTGTGGTGCTTGGTTGCTGGCTGGGATTAAACCACAACATGAGAAATAGAGAAAAAGTGGTTTAAATGCAAGAGGAGGGAGAATGAAGCTTCCGATTTTTGGAATGGTGGTGGTTTTTCTGTTTTCCTAAGCCTAAGCCTTCCTTCCTATGGCCTGTCCAGCACCTGATGTGTGGTCTCTCTCACAGCTTCAAATTTGGCTGGGACTGGCCCAAATGGGCCCTCTGCTTTCCTCCTACCAGCACTTTGTGAGTTGTCTCACAGTGTGTTGGGGTGGGAATCCTTAAAATCCGAAGGTTTTGGGAAAGCTGCAAAAGGCAGGCCTCACAGACAGCAGAACTGCGATTAGAGCTAAGCAGTAGCCATAAGATCTGTCAGCAGAAAAATCATATAAGGAGTAGAAGAGTAAGGACAAATAGAACAATGCTCTGTGTATTAAACAGAATAACTCCCTAAGATACAGAAAAGTATATCTAGCGAGATGTTAGGAAATTCTAAGCTTAATGATGGAGCTCTGTGCAATGCATCTTAAGGCTTACAAGCAGGTATTGTATTTGAAATAAGCCAGCATTGTTTTAACCAAAGCTACATGTGCTTGCAGTGGTTGCGTAGAACTACTGTCAGTAGGCTTTGCTTGGTGTGATTGGTCAAAAAGTTTTTAAAGGAAGCTGTAACATTAAGTTCTTGGACAGCTGCCGGGGATGTGAACTGCAGGCATCTTCCCATTGTCGTAACTATGTAATGACGCTGATGCTGGAAAATAAACAGCTCGAGACGCACCCCTCAGCAGTCCCGTCCCATCCGTGATTTCTACATTGTCCCCCAGCCGGCGATAGGATGCCAGGTGGGAGTCCCTCCCTGGGAGCCGGTGGAGCAGGAACTGGCCTCGGGGCTGTTGTCCTCCTTTCCAGCAGCATGGGAGCACAGCAGCCTCTTGGCCTCCTCACTGCATTGGCCCACAATGAAACTGACAGTGCCATCAACCAGCTGTTCTGTGTATTCCTTCAGGAGAGGCTGCAGCGTCTGGACCATGACCTCCCCATCTGGACCGCAGAGGCACGGGGCATACAAGATGCTGTTCTCTGCTCTCAATGCCAGCCACCCCTGGGACCCATACATTGCCTCCAGCCCCTGGCGCAGTCAGGGCAGCATAGGGTCAAGAACATGTTCTTCTTTCTGGAAAAGTTCTGCCCAGTCCCTGGGCAGCAGGCTACCCACAGCCTCTGTCCCTGCGGGCCTCAGCTCAACCGGGGAGGGTGTTCCTTGCACAGGAACTGCTCCGGGGCGCTGGCAGCTGTTTCCATCCAGGAGGCCAAGAGATCTTTCTGCCTGGCTGCTGGCCTCTGGTGATTCTCCCTGGGGTGTGATGACACACTCTAGGTATTTTTGTTCCTGCAGAGAAAACCTGGGGGACTCTATCAATCTTCTGCAGAGTGGGCACTCTGGTTTCTTCTCTGCCCAACGCAGGATGCAGCCCATGCAGAACTCACGGCCACAGGGTATCACATAAGCGACACCCTCTTGCTCATCATGACAAATGGGGCAGCTCCACTCTGTCCCCATGGCTTTGTCTGTTCTCCATGGCAAATTCAGGGAGTCCTGAGAAGCTGCTCCCCATCACAGGCACTACCAAAGAATCTCACACACTGCCACAAAACGGAGAAACCTTGGTCCCTTGCTGTCCCAAGGAGGAGATGAAGAAATACCCAATCCCCTGGAGAAGGATGCCCTCCTGACTCCTCAAGCCCTAGTGCCCTTCTCACTACCACTCTGGAGAGACTCAGCCCTCCAGATCTTACAGGCATGCTTGACAGGCGGTGTCTTTTCTGAGAGCCTGGGAAGGTGGTCTCTGGCAGCTGAAAATATGTAGGATTGAGACACCTGTCTGTCATAAATAGATAGTGGGAATTAAGTGGTTCAATACCTTTGAGGTCCTGGATTTTTAATTAAATTTCAGGGCTGGAGGCTGGATTTTTCCTTTCTTTCTATATTTTTTGTTGTAAGATCACTCTTGAACGAGCAAATGTTATTAATTGAATGCAGTTTTTTTAACAGGGAGGTTCTCTTCTTACAAAGTAAACACTGTGGACAAAAATCCAATGTGGCCCTACAAGGCCCTACGCACATCAGCTGGGTATGCTGGTCAAGCACCACCTGTGCAGGTGATCTCTAGTGAAGACTAGAATGAAGGCTTTGCTCCCTGCTCACGGATCTCAGGGGCTCTGAGAACCTGTGCACCCTTGATGACCAGAGCTGCATAAAATATTGTAAGAGACTTAAAGAGCACAATTGCCTTAAACACCAATCACAGAATCACAGAATCAACTAGGTTGGGAAAAACCTGAGATCATTGAGTCCAACCTATGACCAAAGATCACCTTGTCAACCAGATCACAGCACTAGGAGCCATGTCCAGTCTTTCCTTAAACACCTCCAGGGACAGTGACTCCACCACCTCCCTGGGAAGTCTATTCCGATGCCCAAAATCACCCCTTCTGTGAAGATTTTTTCCTAATGTCTAGCCTAAACCTCCCCAGTGCAGCTTAAGACTTTGTCTTCTTCTATTGCTGGTTGCCTGGTGGAAGAGACTCACCCCCACCTGGCTACACCCTCCTTTCAGGGAGTTGCTATGGGTTGATAATGTCACCCCTGAGCCTTCTCTTCTCCAGGCTAAACAACCCCAGCTCCCTCAGCTGCTTCTCATAGGACCTGTGTCCCAGACCACTCACCATACTTATTGCCCTCCTCTGGACACATCTGAGCATCTCAACATCCTTCCTAAACTGAGGGTCCCAGAACTGGACACAGCACTCAAGGTGTGGCCTCACCAGTGCTGAGTACAGGGGAAGAATCACTGCCCCGGTCCTGCTGGCCACACCATTCCTGATACAGGCCAGGATGCTGTTGGCCCTCTTGGCCACCAGGCCATACTGCTGGCTCATGTTCAATCACCTGCTGACGAGCACCCTCAGGTCCCTTTCTGCCTGGGCACTGCCCAGCCACTCTGTCCCCAGCCTGTGGTGCTGCAGAGGGTTGTTGTGACTCAAGGGAAGGACCCGGCACCTGGACTTGTTAAACCTCATATCACTGGACTTAGCCCATCTACCCAGCCTGTCCAGGTCCCTCTGCAGAGCCTTCCTACCCTCTAACAGATCAATGCTTTCATCCAATTTGGTGTCATCTAGATTTGCTGATGGTGGACTCAGTCCACTCAGACTATTAATAAAGGGATTCAGCAGGACTGGCCCCAGCGCTGAGCCCTGGGGGGCTCCACTGGTGAATGCCCACCAAGTGGATGTGACACAATTCACTTCCACTCTCTGTGCCTGGCTATGCAGCCAGTTTCTAACCCAGCAAAGAGTGCTCCTGTCCAAGCCGTGGGCTGCCAGCTTTTCCAGGAGTGTCCTATGGGGAGATGGTGTCAAAGGCATTGCTGAAGGTCGAGTAGACAACATCCACAGCCTTCCCCTCATCCACCAGGTGGGTTATCTGGTTATCAAAGGAGATCAGATTGGTTAAGCACAACCTGCCGCTCCTAAATCCATGCTGGCTGGGTCTGATCCCTCAGCTGTCCTGTAGGTGCTGTGTCACCACATTGAAGGTGATCTGTGCCATAGCCTTACTAGGCACCAAGGTCAGGCTGACAGGCCTGTAGTTTCCTGTGTGCTCCTTATGGCCCTTCTTATGGATGAGCATCACATTGGCCAACCCAGTCATCTGGCACCTCCCTGGTTACTCAGGACTGATGGTAAATGACAGAAAGCATCTTGGCAAGGTCTTCTGCCATCCCCCTCATCAACCTAGGATGGATCCTCTGCGGTCTCATAAACTTGACAGCATCTAAGTGGCTCAGCAGGTCTCTAACTGCTTCCTCCTGGATGACAGGGGAGGCTATTCTGTTTCCTGTCCCCATCTACCAGCTCAGGAGGCCAGTTGTCCTGAGGACAGCCTGTCCAATTGTTGAAAACTGAAGCAAAGAAGACGTTAGGTACCGCAGCCTTTTCCTCATCTTTGCTAACTGTATTCCCCCCTTGTCCAATAAAGAATGGAGGTTCTCCTTGCCCCTCCAAGATGTGTTAAGTTCACCAAAGGACTTTGCCCACCGTGGCAAATTCTCCAAAGAGGCAACTGCTCATCTGTGATGACTGAAGCTTCCCCGCTCTGAACATGTCTCTGTGAAACTGGGAAAGAGTTAACCCACTTGAGATGAACGTGAGATAAGATTGTCTGGGTGCTTTCTCAGACTAGTGGGAGGAAAACAGATACTGGAAGAGAACTGATACTGGACAGAAAGAATCCACAGAGAAAGCCAACCCAGCAGCTGTGCTGAAAATCAACTCTGCGTGTAGCCAATGAGCGTTAATTCCTTTGTTTGCTAAAATGTAGAAAGAGTGAAAAGTTTTGAACACCTTGGGAACCACATCAGCAAGAAGACCAGGGTGAAGAGAGATGCAACAGGATGCTTTCTGGACCCAGGTGTGGTGATAGTTCTTCTTAAATTGTCTTGCTCTTTCTCTCCCTCTGGCCCTCCTTTTCTTTTTCTTTCCTATTCTTCCTCCTCTTTCCTATTTCTGTCTATCTATTTCACACTGACTGTTAAATAAAATCCATACTATTGACTTTGGCACATGGTGTTGTCTGCATCTTAATTCAGGTAGAGGCGTCTGTCAGTAATTGGATCATAACAGATGTGCTGACACAACAGATTGCTGCTGTGAGAGGGTGAGAGGTGCAGCTGATCCTTGGCCCAGGGACTGGCACTGGAGAAGGCAGGTGCAGCTCTTATCTTCCCTGGAGTGTTTGTGCATTGGTGTTACATTCCACCCCTATGTGGAAGGGAGCAAACAAGATTTGTAGATGTTCACAGGTGAAAAAGAATGGCAAAAATCAAAAGGGTCCAAAAAAACCTTACAAGTATTTATTAACAAACTACACACTCAGCATGGCAATTGGTGTGTGTTTTGCCACTATCTTCTCACAGTAAGAGAAACAAAGAATAAAAGAATAGAGGGAAGAAGGGAAAAAGAAATCAGGTAGGAGAGGAAAGAAGTTCATGGTCCTTGGTCAAGCATTGATCCAGCCAACAGGTGTCCAGGGTCCTGAGAGGATGCCACCCAGCCTCTGTGGCGGTACATTTTTACAGGTAAGTTTTCCCCATTACGGGATTAGGTTCCTCACTCTTCATACAAATGAGTTAGCATGTGCAGCCCAGTATTCTGGACCTTTCTGGAAATGGGCGGGGGGGGGGCTTTGTGGGTTTTTTGGTGGTCTTGATTCTCCCTCTATTGGTCTTGCTTGCTCCTTAACCCCACTCCTACACTTAAGTTGTCCTTTATGTTGTGTGGTCACCGTGGACTGGAACAGGAAATTCAGCTCCAGAATGGTGCTGCGTTACCTTCGTATGTGCCCTTTCCAGGCACATCCTGTTATAACTTGGCTGCTTGATGGCTGTTGGTGTTCAGGGCATAGCAATGTGTTAACTCTTTACTGCCTAGGTTTCTACATTGGTAAAAAAAACCCAGTTACCATCTGATAGGGACAAAAATCATCCTTAGGGCAGAGAAGGGCTTCACATTCTTAATGACAGGGCAACATCTGCACCCTTTTTCCCCCTTTCTCTTGTTTTCCTAGTGTTGTGTTTCTGGCGCTTGTTGTTATTACAGACTTAAGGTGCCAGATGCTACTTTTCCACTGTAGATATATTAATATCTGTAGGGAAGGCATTGATCTGTACAAAAGGGAGTGTGAAGCCAAATTCTTCCTAGATGAGGGTGAAGGGTTCCCTGAGTTGAGGGCTGCTTGGGCAATGATCAAGCCAGTAGGATTTTATAAAATTTGGATGGAGAATATTCTCAGAGCAGAAAATACAGTCTGTTGGGTTTTTATTTATTTATTTATTTCTTTATTTATTTATTTTTGGCTTACAATTTAAAATTTAATTCAGTTTAATGAAATTCAAATTAATATAACTCAGAAGGAACGGGTTGTGGTCCACTATAGCCTGAACTGCTGGTGGTCCATTCTGCCGTTCAAAATAATTTTTTCTTTAGGTACCGCAAGATATCCTTCAGCAGATTAAAGAATTGCAGCAGCTTTTCAGGTGGGAATGGACAGGGTTGTGTTGGTCTTGGATTTACTGTCTGCAGGGGGGCTGCGGTATAGGTTGGCGCTGGTGCTGGTGCTGGAGTAACTGCTGGTGCTGGCCTTTTTCCCATTGTGGTCCAGATCCAGTTGTAATAGTACTGAGTGGAGCTGGAGACTGCAGGCCGTTTAGGTCTGGCACAGCCTACTCCCCAGCTGGTCACACCGATTTGCCAGAAAAAGCCAGCACGCTTATCTTGGCAGACAAGAGGCCCTCCACTGTCACCCTGAAGCAGAACAGAGAGGATTAAGGTGCTTTTGCATGCCCCTGTCAGAAGTTAGTTGGCTCTTTTACTCTCCCAGCCCCTGCCAGAACTGGATTCCTGGCAGAGCAAGGCTCTGTTCAAGTTCTGGGACCTGCAGAACCTTGACACCCTTGGGAGCAGGTGGGGGCCTGTAAGGTGAGACTCTCTGTCTCCCCTGCATGTGGATGGTTCAGGGTTGGCATCTGGACCTCAGTGAGCAAGGACACACAGATGGGAAAGGGGGTGGAAGCTCCAGCAGTGGTGCCGAGCTGGGGCTTTGAGAGCAACTGACCAGGGAAAGCAGATGCTGGGCTGTGCTTGGGTGGTGTGATGGGGCTGCCCACACTGCTGGGGGCTGGGGCTCTCATAGCACGCTCCTACCTGGCAGGTGCCAACACCGCCTTGCCCAGCACACACGTGGAAGTCATGGATGTTCCCTTGCAGCCACTCGCTACTGTTGCAGAGCTGCTTATCGACAACTTGGACCTTGGCCTGCTGCAGGACATCTCTACCTGATGCTGTGAGCAGGGAAAGGAATGAGTTCCCAGCAGCTCCTTGCCTATTCTTCTGGCCTGTCTCTGTGTTGAAGTCCTTCCCTAGGGCTTAGCTCTGCCTCTAGAGAGCTGCTGGATTGCTGTGTCCCTGCCCAATGCTGTCTGGCATTGGGCAGCAGGCCAGACCCATCTCTCCAGAGGCACATGTCCCATAGCCCAACTATCATTTTGCCTCTGCTGTCAGGAAGCCCCAGCCATCCCTCCCTTGTGTGTCAGCCTTGCCCTCAGGGCACAGGTCCTTTGTGGGAACTCACATTTGACAATTCTGTCTCCCCAGCCAGCAACGTAACAGTTTTTCAGCTCCGATACTTTCACCGAAGGACCAGGCAGGCAGGCAGTCTGAATGGAAGACCTACACCGGACTGGCCGGTCCAATTCCAGCAAGGCGATGTCGTTATACCCGAGTTCAGGAGTGTATTTCTCGTGAACGATCAGCCGCTTAATCCGGCGCACTTCCACACCAGGGCCTGACTGGCCCAACGAGGTGGCCCCAAGCACGATGGCCCACTCGCTGAGGGGACTGGAAGGCAGATGGAGAGAGGGGTGAGAGGGAGTAGAATCATGTGCTGTGACAGACCAGCACTTCCCTGCCTTCTGCTTCCTGAGGCGGCAGAGAGGAAAACAGGACTACAGAGAGTGAAAGTAGACTCAAGATAAGTTAAGCTGGAGGCTGCTAGGAAGCAGTGGCATGAGCCCAGTCTTCTCCCTGAGCAGTCTCTCAGCTGGGCCCTGCAATGTCAAGGCACTAGGCACACTGCAAGGAAACGGGATGGGGAGAGCATGCACTGGTGGTATGGGGATATCCCTGTACCTAGGTCCTCCTTACTTTGTGATGTTGAGAAAGCAGTGGGCAGCTGTGAGGAGCCACTGCGCACTGACAAGGGTCCCTCCGCAGACATGCACAGATACCGGTGGGTTCCAGTAGCGACGGACACTGGCGATGCCTGCCCAGGCTCCAGTCCCTGGCATGACATCTGTGCCACCCACCACACGTGTTGAGCCGAAGGTAGCACCCATGGGCCGGAGCCCACAGGTCTGTCTGTAAGCAGAAGGTCATTACTGTCCTGTGAGAAGGCTTCCACAAGGCTTTGGTTGCAAAGCCAGCAGGGACAGGAAACTGCCTGGGGTGTGCATATGTCGGCCTGTTTCTGCTTGAGCCCCTTAGACAAGTGGTGCCAGCCGCCTGGGTACTGGTGATGAACTGAGACTCCTGCCTAGGGCTTTGGAAACTGGTATGGATACAGGCGGCAAGTGGGCATCCTCAGGGAACCCCCTAAGCCTTAGCCTGGCTCCCCTCAGGTCAAGCCTGGGGCTACTTACCCACAGGTGCCATGTGCAGGCCTGCACAGAGCCAGAAGGATGAGGATGTACAGCAAAATCATCGCGGTCAGACACAGAAGTCAGCTGCAAGGAGAGAAGGCCTGTCACCTTCAGTGCAGCTGCCAACGTAGTGCCCACAGAATCTGCACTGCCACAGTGCCCTTGCTCCTGGAGCTGATGTCACAGAGGGACTGGTTCCATGTTCAGGGCATGGTGTTGGCCTCTGTAGGTGGGGGGAAGGGCAACACAGAACCACAGAAAGGTCTGGATTGGAAAGTACCTTAAGGATCGACTAGTTTCAAACCCCAGCCATGCACATGGATGCCTTCCACTACACCAGGTTGCTGAGAGTCCCACCCAAGCTGGCCTCAAATGGTAACAGGAATGGGGCATCCACAGCTTCTCTGGGCAGGCAACCTGTGCCAGTACTTTGACAATGATACAAGATTTTACTTGTCATCAAAAAATCCTACAGAATTTGCAGCAACAACAATTAAAAGCAACACACATTCTGATTTTTAAAAACAATTTGCGAAATTGTTTTCACTTGCTTTGCTTGAGACAGAAAAACCAACTAAACAAATGTAACTCAAGGCCTTAAAAAAAAGTCTCAATTCCTAAGCTCTTTTGGTGTTGTTTAGAAACTAACTATGACGAATTCTAATTCAAAGTCATGTTCCTTCAAGAAGCCAGAGCCCCTTTACAGTTGAGCCTGTTTATTTAGTCGTTTCCACTGGACTGCTGAACAGCTTACCCCTATTTCGAGAGGTACAGCAGAGGCTGTGCATTGGACTGCCATTTCAGTTACTGCCAATAAGTTCCTCTCTTTGATTACCACATTCCAGTTTTCTTAGCTTTCCTTTGATGAAGTTCAGGGAAGACCAGTGAGAGAGAAGGTTCCTGCCAAGATATCCAGAGTCCAGTTTCAAGTTCCCTAGCGTGCTGTACAGCACATGCACAGATGGATCATGTGTCAGAAGCCTAAGACACTGCACTTCCAGCTGCTGTCCCCAAGAGCTGGAAGCCCCTAGTGTTATAAATAACCTGGCTTTAGTAGGTGGGGTTTGGATCCAAAGAAACACCCTGTGCCCTGTGCACAGACCCTTGTTACTTTTTGTTACTCTGACTTGCCGCTGAGGTCCTGGGCTTATCCTGGGGCCTCCTCCTCGGTTGTCTTTGTTTTTAATAAACAGGCCCAGGCTTTTTAAAAATACTCTGGCTCTGATTCGCCTGTTTTTAACACCTAGGACCTGTCTTCCCTTAGTCCACTACCTAGCATGAGAGGTTGGAAGGAGGCACAGCCAGGACAGGTGACCCAAACTGGCCAAAGAGATATTGCAGACCCTCTGACATCCTGCTCAGTATTCCAAGCTGCGTGCAAGAAGGAGGAAGGAGAGGATGTTTGGAGTGATGGCATTTGTCCTCCCAAGTCACTGTGAGGTGTGAGGGGGCCCTGCTGTCCTGGAGATGCAAAACACCTGCCTACCCATGGGAAATGGTGAATGAGTTCTTTGGGGCTTTTTGCTTGTGTGTGTAGCTTCTGCATTCCCTATGCAACTGAATTATTCTCCACCTGTGAGTTTTCCAGCTTTTACCCTGGCAATTGTCTGCCCAGTCCATCCTGCTGGTGGGTCATTGAGCGAGAATGACTGTGTGTGGTGCTTGGTTGCTGGCTGGGATTAAACCACAACATGAGAAATAGAGAAAAAGTGGTTTAAATGCAAGAGGAGGGAGAATGAAGCTTCCGATTTTTGGAATGGTGGTGGTTTTTCTGTTTTCCTAAGCCTAAGCCTTCCTTCCTATGGCCTGTCCAGCACCTGATGTGTGGTCTCTCTCACAGCTTCAAATTTGGCTGGGACTGGCCCAAATGGGCCCTCTGCTTTCCTCCTACCAGCACTTTGTGAGTTGTCTCACAGTGTGTTGGGGTGGGAATCCTTAAAATCCGAAGGTTTTGGGAAAGCTGCAAAAGGCAGGCCTCACAGACAGCAGAACTGCGATTAGAGCTAAGCAGTAGCCATAAGATCTGTCAGCAGAAAAATCATATAAGGAGTAGAAGAGTAAGGACAAATAGAACAATGCTCTGTGTATTAAACAGAATAACTCCCTAAGATACAGAAAAGTATATCTAGCGAGATGTTAGGAAATTCTAAGCTTAATGATGGAGCTCTGTGCAATGCATCTTAAGGCTTACAAGCAGGTATTGTATTTGAAATAAGCCAGCATTGTTTTAACCAAAGCTACATGTGCTTGCAGTGGTTGCGTAGAACTACTGTCAGTAGGCTTTGCTTGGTGTGATTGGTCAAAAAGTTTTTAAAGGAAGCTGTAACATTAAGTTCTTGGACAGCTGCCGGGGATGTGAACTGCAGGCATCTTCCCATTGTCGTAACTATGTAATGACGCTGATGCTGGAAAATAAACAGCTCGAGACGCACCCCTCAGCAGTCCCGTCCCATCCGTGATTTCTACATTGTCCCCCAGCCGGCGATAGGATGCCAGGTGGGAGTCCCTCCCTGGGAGCCGGTGGAGCAGGAACTGGCCTCGGGGCTGTTGTCCTCCTTTCCAGCAGCATGGGAGCACAGCAGCCTCTTGGCCTCCTCACTGCATTGGCCCACAATGAAACTGACAGTGCCATCAACCAGCTGTTCTGTGTATTCCTTCAGGAGAGGCTGCAGCGTCTGGACCATGACCTCCCCATCTGGACCGCAGAGGCACGGGGCATACAAGATGCTGTTCTCTGCTCTCAGTGCCAGCCACCCCTGGGACCCATACATTGCCTCCAGCCCCTGGCGCAGTCAGGGCAGCATAGGGTCAAGAACATGTTCTTCTTTCTGGAAAAGTTCTGCCCAGTCCCTGGGCAGCAGGCTACCCACAGCCTCTGTCCCTGCGGGCCTCAGCTCAACCGGGGAGGGTGTTCCTTGCACAGGAACTGCTCCGGGGCGCTGGCAGCTGTTTCCATCCAGGAGGCCAAGAGATCTTTCTGCCTGGCTGCTGGTCTCTGGTGATTCTCCCTGGGGTGTGATGACACACTCTAGGTATTTTTGTTCCTGCAGAGAAAACCTGGGGGACTCTATCAATCTTCTGCAGAGTGGGCACTCTGGTTTCTTCTCTGCCCAACGCAGGATGCAGCCCATGCAGAACTCATGGCCACAGGGTATCACATAAGCGACACCCTCTTGCTCATCATGACAAATGGGGCAGCTCCACTCTGTCCCCATGGCTTTGTCTGTTCTCCATGGCAAATTCAGGGAGTCCTGAGAAGCTGCTCCCCATCACAGGCACTACCAAAGAATCTCACACACTGCAACAAAACGGAGAAACCTTGGTCCCTTGCTGTCCCAAGGAGGAGATGAAGAAATACCCAATCCCCTGGAGAAGGATGCCCTCCTGACTCCTCAAGCCCTAGTGCCCTTCTCACTACCACTCTGGAGAGACTCAGCCCTCCAGATCTTACAGGCATGCTTGACAGGCGGTGTCTTTTCTGAGAGCCTGGGAAGGTGGTCTCTGGCAGCTGAAAATATGTAGGATTGAGACACCTGTCTGTCATAAATAGATAGTGGGAATTAAGTGGTTCAATACCTTTGAGGTCCTGGATTTTTAATTAAATCTCAGGGCTGGAGGCTGGATTTTTCCTTTCTTTCTATATTTTTTGTTGTAAGATCACTCTTGAACGAGCAAATGTTCTTAATTGAATGCAGTTTTTTTAACAGGGAGGTTCGCTTCTTACAAAGTAAACACTTTGGACAAAAATCCAGTGTGGCCCTACAAGGCCCTACGCACATCAGCTGGGTATGCTGGTCAAGCACCACCTGTGCAGGTGATCTCTAGTGAAGACTAGAATGAAGGCTTTGCTCCCTGCTCACGGATCTCAGGGGCTCTGAGAACCTGTGCACCCTTGATGACCAGAGCTGCATAAAATATTGTAGGAGACTTAAAGAGCACAATTGCCTTAAACACCAATCACAGAATCACAGAATCAACTAGGCTGGGAAAAACCTGAGATCATTGAGTCCAACCTATGACCAAAGATCACCTTGTCAACCAGATCACAGCACTAGGAGCCATGTCCAGTCTTTCCTTAAACACCTCCAGGGACAGTGACTCCACCACCTCCCTGGGAAGTCTATTCCAATGCCCAAAATCACCCTTTCTGTGAAGAATTTTTCCTAATGTCTAGCCTAAACCTCCCCAGTGCAGCTTAAGACTTTGTCTTCTTCTATTGCTGGTTGCCTGGTGGAAGAGACTCACCCCCACCTGGCTACACCCTCCTTTCAGGGAGTTGCTATGGGTTGATAATGTCACCCCTGAGCCTTCTCTTCTCCAGGCTAAACAACCCCAGCTCCCTCAGCTGCTTCTCATAGGACCTGTGTCCCAGACCACTCACCATACTTATTGCCCTCCTCTGGACACATCTGAGCATCTCAACATCCTTCCTAAACTGAGGGTCCCAGAACTGGACACAGCACTCAAGGTGTGGCCTCACCAGTGCTGAGTACAGGGGAAGAATCACTGCCCCGGTCCTGCTGGCCACACCATTCCTGATACAGGCCAGGATGCTGTTGGCCCTCTTGGCCACCAGGCCATACTGCTGGCTCATGTTCAATCACCTGCTGACGAGCACCCTCAGGTCCCTTTCTGCCTGGGCACTGCCCAGCCACTCTGTCCCCAGCCTGTGGTGCTGCAGAGGGTTGTTGTGACTCAAGGGAAGGACCCGGCACCTGGACTTGTTAAACCTCATATCACTGGACTTAGCCCATCTACCCAGCCTGTCCAGGTCCCTCTGCAGAGCCTTCCTACCCTCTAACAGATCAATGCTTTCATCCAATTTGGTGTCATCTAGATTTGCTGATGGTGGACTCAGTCCACTCAGACTATTAATAAAGGGATTCAGCAGGACTGGCCCCAGCGCTGAGCCCTGGGGGGCTCCACTGGTGAATGCCCACCAAGTGGATGTGACACAATTCACTTCCACTCTCTGTGCCTGGCTATGCAGCCAGTTTCTAACCCAGCAAAGAGTGCTCCTGTCCAAGCCGTGGGCTGCCAGCTTTTCCAGGAGTGTCCTGTGGGGAGATGGTGTCAAAGGCATTGCTGAAGGTCGAGTAGACAACATCCACAGCCTTCCCCTCATCCACCAGGTGGGTTATCTGGTTATAAAAGGAGATCAGATTGGTTAAGCACAACCTGCCGCTCCTAAATCCATGCTGGCTGGGTCTGATCCCTCAGCTGTCCTGTAGGTGCTGTGTCACCACATTGAAGGTGATCTGTGCCATAGCCTTACTAGGCACCAAGGTCAGGCTGACAGGCCTGTAGTTTCCTGTGTGCTCCTTATGGCCCTTCTTATGGATGAGCATCACATTGGCCAACCCAGTCATCTGGCACCTCCCTGGTTACTCAGGACTGATGGTAAATGACAGAAAGCATCTTGGCAAGGTCTTCTGCCATCCCCCTCATCAACCTAGGATGGATCCTCTGCGGTCTCATAAACTTGACAGCATCTAAGTGGCTCAGCAGGTCCCTAACTGCTTCCTCCTGGATGACAGGGGAGGCTATTCTGTTTCCTGTCCCCATCTACCAGCTCAGGAGGCCAGTTGTCCTGAGGACAGCCTGTCCAATTGTTGAAAACTGAAGCAAAGAAGACGTTAGGTACCGCAGCCTTTTCCTCATCTTTGCTAACTGTATTCCCCCCTTGTCCAATAAAGAATGGAGGTTCTCCTTGCCCCTCCAAGATGTGTTAAGTTCACCAAAGGACTTTGCCCACCGTGGCAAATTCTCCAAAGAGGCAACTGCTCATCTGTGATGACTGAAGCTTCCCCGCTCTGAACATGTCTCTGTGAAACTGGGAAAGAGTTAACCCACTTGAGATGAACGTGAGATAAGATTGTCTGGGTGCTTTCTCAGACTAGTGGGAGGAAAACAGATACTGGAAGAGAACTGATACTGGACAGAAAGAATCCACAGAGAAAGCCAACCCAGCAGCTGTGCTGAAAATCAACTCTGCGTGTAGCCAATGAGCGTTAATTCCTTTGTTTGCTAAAATGTAGAAAGAGTGAAAAGTTTTGAACACCTTGGGAACCACATCAGCAAGAAGACCAGGGTGAAGAGAGATGCAACAGGATGCTTTCTGGACCCAGGTGTGGTGATAGTTCTTCTTAAATTGTCTTGCTCTTTCTCTCCCTCTGGCCCTCCTTTTCTTTTTCTTTCCTATTCTTCCTCCTCTTTCCTATTTCTGTCTATCTATTTCACACTGACTGTTAAATAAAATCCATACTATTGACTTTGGCACATGGTGTTGTCTGCATCTTAATTCAGGTAGAGGCGTCTGTCAGTAATTGGATCATAACAGATGTGCTGACACAACAGATTGCTGCTGTGAGAGGGTGAGAGGTGCAGCTGATCCTTGGCCCAGGGACTGGCACTGGAGAAGGCAGGTGCAGCTCTTATCTTCCCTGGAGTGTTTGTGCATTGGTGTTACATTCCACCCCTATGTGGAAGGGAGCAAACAAGATTTGTAGATGTTCACAGGTGAAAAAGAATGGCAAAAATCAAAAGGGTCCAAAAAAACCTTACAAGTATTTATTAACAAACTACACACTCAGCATGGCAATTGGTGTGTGTTTTGCCACTATCTTCTCACAGTAAGAGAAACAAAGAATAAAAGAATAGAGGGAAGAAGGGAAAAAGAAATCAGGTAGGAGAGGAAAGAAGTTCATGGTCCTTGGTCAAGCATTGATCCAGCCAACAGGTGTCCAGGGTCCTGAGAGGATGCCACCCAGCCTCTGTGGCGGTACATTTTTACAGGTAAGTTTTCCCCATTACGGGATTAGGTTCCTCACTCTTCATACAAATGAGTTAGCATGTGCAGCCCAGTATTCTGGACCTTTCTGGAAATGGGCGGGGGGGGGGCTTTGTGGGTTTTTTGGTGGTCTTGATTCTCCCTCTATTGGTCTTGCTTGCTCCTTAACCCCACTCCTACACTTAAGTTGTCCTTTATGTTGTGTGGTCACCGTGGACTGGAACAGGAAATTCAGCTCCAGAATGGTGCTGCGTTACCTTCGTATGTGCCCTTTCCAGGCACATCCTGTTATAACTTGGCTGCTTGATGGCTGTTGGTGTTCAGGGCATAGCAATGTGTTAACTCTTTACTGCCTAGGTTTCTACATTGGTAAAAAAAACCCAGTTACCATCTGATAGGGACAAAAATCATCCTTAGGGCAGAGAAGGGCTTCACATTCTTAATGACAGGGCAACATCTGCACCCTTTTTCCCCCTTTCTCTTGTTTTCCTAGTGTTGTGTTTCTGGCGCTTGTTGTTATTACAGACTTAAGGTGCCAGATGCTACTTTTCCACTGTAGATATATTAATATCTGTAGGGAAGGCATTGATCTGTACAAAAGGGAGTGTGAAGCCAAATTCTTCCTAGATGAGGGTGAAGGGTTCCCTGAGTTGAGGGCTGCTTGGGCAATGATCAAGCCAGTAGGATTTTATAAAATTTGGATGGAGAATATTCTCAGAGCAGAAAATACAGTCTGTTGGGTTTTTATTTATTTATTTATTTATTTATTTATTTATTTTTGGCTTACAATTTAAAATTTAATTCAGTTTAATGAAATTCAAATTAATATAACTCAGAAGGAACGGGTTGTGGTCCACTATAGCCTGAACTGCTGGTGGTCCATTCTGCCGTTCAAAATAATTTTTTCTTTAGGTACCGCAAGATATCCTTCAGCAGATTAAAGAATTGCAGCAGCTTTTCAGGTGGGAATGGACAGGGTTGTGTTGGTCTTGGATTTACTGTCTGCAGGGGGGCTGCGGTATAGGTTGGCGCTGGTGCTGGTGCTGGAGTAACTGCTGGTGCTGGCCTTTTTCCCATTGTGGTCCAGATCCAGTTGTAATAGTACTGAGTGGAGCTGGAGACTGCAGGCCGTTTAGGTCTGGCACAGCCTACTCCCCAGCTGGTCACACCGATTTGCCAGAAAAAGCCAGCACGCTTATCTTGGCAGACAAGAGGCCCTCCACTGTCACCCTGAAGCAGAACAGAGAGGATTAAGGTGCTTTTGCATGCCCCTGTCAGAAGTTAGTTGGCTCTTTTACTCTCCCAGCCCCTGCCAGAACTGGATTCCTGGCAGAGCAAGGCTCTGTTCAAGTTCTGGGACCTGCAGAACCTTGACACCCTTGGGAGCAGGTGGGGGCCTGTAAGGTGAGACTCTCTGTCTCCCCTGCATGTGGATGGTTCAGGGTTGGCATCTGGACCTCAGTGAGCAAGGACACACAGATGGGAAAGGGGGTGGAAGCTCCAGCAGTGGTGCCGAGCTGGGGCTTTGAGAGCAACTGACCAGGGAAAGCAGATGCTGGGCTGTGCTTGGGTGGTGTGATGGGGCTGCCCACACTGCTGGGGGCTGGGGCTCTCATAGCACGCTCCTACCTGGCAGGTGCCAACACCGCCTTGCCCAGCACACACGTGGAAGTCATGGATGTTCCCTTGCAGCCACTCGCTACTGTTGCAGAGCTGCTTATCGACAACTTGGACCTTGGCCTGCTGCAGGACATCTCTACCTGATGCTGTGAGCAGGGAAAGGAATGAGTTCCCAGCAGCTCCTTGCCTATTCTTCTGGCCTGTCTCTGTGTTGAAGTCCTTCCCTAGGGCTTAGCTCTGCCTCTAGAGAGCTGCTGGATTGCTGTGTCCCTGCCCAATGCTGTCTGGCATTGGGCAGCAGGCCAGACCCATCTCTCCAGAGGCACATGTCCCATAGCCCAACTATCATTTTGCCTCTGCTGTCAGGAAGCCCCAGCCATCCCTCCCTTGTGTGTCAGCCTTGCCCTCAGGGCACAGGTCCTTTGTGGGAACTCACATTTGACAATTCTGTCTCCCCAGCCAGCAACGTAACAGTTTTTCAGCTCCGATACTTTCACCGAAGGACCAGGCAGGCAGGCAGTCTGAATGGAAGACCTACACCGGACTGGCCGGTCCAATTCCAGCAAGGCGATGTCGTTATACCCGAGTTCAGGAGTGTATTTCTCGTGAACGATCAGCCGCTTAATCCGGCGCACTTCCACACCAGGGCCTGACTGGCCCAACGAGGTGGCCCCAAGCACGATGGCCCACTCGCTGAGGGGACTGGAAGGCAGATGGAGAGAGGGGTGAGAGGGAGTAGAATCATGTGCTGTGACAGACCAGCACTTCCCTGCCTTCTGCTTCCTGAGGCGGCAGAGAGGAAAATAGGACTACAGAGAGTGAAAGTAGACTCAAGATAAGTTAAGCTGGAGGCTGCTAGGAAGCAGTGGCATGAGCCCAGTCTTCTCCCTGAGCAGTCTCTCAGCTGGGCCCTGCAATGTCAAGGCACTAGGCACACTGCAAGGAAACGGGATGGGGAGAGCATGCACTGGTGGTATGGGGATATCCCTGTACCTAGGTCCTCCTTACTTTGTGATGTTGAGAAAGCAGTGGGCAGCTGTGAGGAGCCACTGCGCACTGACAAGGGTCCCTCCGCAGACATGCACAGATACCGGTGGGTTCCAGTAGCGACGGACACTGGCGATGCCTGCCCAGGCTCCAGTCCCTGGCATGACATCTGTGCCACCCACCACACGTGTTGAGCCGAAGGTAGCACCCATGGGCCGGAGCCCACAGGTCTGTCTGTAAGCAGAAGGTCATTACTGTCCTGTGAGAAGGCTTCCACAAGGCTTTGGTTGCAAAGCCAGCAGGGACAGGAAACTGCCTGGGGTGTGCATATGTCGGCCTGTTTCTGCTTGAGCCCCGTAGACAAGTGGTGCCAGCCACCTGGGTACTGGTGATGAACTGAGACTCCTGCCTAGGGCTTTGGAAACTGGTATGGATACAGGCGGCAAGTGGGCATCCTCAGGGAACCCCCTAAGCCTTAGCCTGGCTCCCCTCAGGTCAAGCCTGGGGCTACTTACCCACAGGTGCCATGTGCAGGCCTGCACAGAGCCAGAAGGATGAGGATGTACAGCAAAATCATCGCGGTCAGACACAGAAGTCAGCTGCAAGGAGAGAAGGCCTGTCACCTTCAGTGCAGCTGCCAACGTAGTGCCCACAGAATCTGCACTGCCACAGTGCCCTTGGTCCTGGAGCTGATGTCACAGAGGGACTGGTTCCATGTTCAGGGCATGGTGTTGGCCTCTGTAGGTGGGGGGAAGGGCAACACAGAACCACAGAAAGGTCTGGATTGGAAAGTACCTTAAGGATCGACTAGTTTCAAACCCCAGCCATGCACATGGATGCCTTCCACTACACCAGGTTGCTGAGAGTCCCACCCAAGCTGGCCTCAAATGGTAACAGGAATGGGGCATCCACAGCTTCTCTGGGCAGGCAACCTGTGCCAGTACTTTGACAATGATACAAGATTTTACTTGTCATCAAAAAATCCTACAGAATTTGCAGCAACAACAATTAAAAGCAACACACATTCTGATTTTTAAAAACAATTTGCGAAATTGTTTTCACTTGCTTTGCTTGAGACAGAAAAACCAACTAAACAAATGTAACTCAAGGCCTTAAAAAAAAGTCTCAATGCCTAAGCTTTTTTGGTGTTGTTTAGAAACTAACTATGACGAATTCTAATTCAAAGTCATGTTCCTTCAAGAAGCCAGAGCCCCTTTACAGTTGAGCCTGTTTATTTAGTCGTTTCCACTGGACTGCTGAACAGCTTACCCCTATTTCGAGAGGTACAGCAGAGGCTGTGCATTGGACTGCCATTTCAGTTACTGCCAATAAGTTCCTCTCTTTGATTACCACATTCCAGTTTTCTTAGCTTTCCTTTGATGAAGTTCAGGGAAGACCAGTGAGAGAGAAGGTTCCTGCCAAGATATCCAGAGTCCAGTTTCAAGTTCCCTAGCGTGCTGTACAGCACATGCACAGATGGATCATGTGTCAGAAGCCTAAGACACTGCACTTCCAGCTGCTGTCCCCAAGAGCTGGAAGCCCCTAGTGTTATAAATAACCTGGCTTTAGTAGGTGGGGTTTGGATCCAAAGAAACACCCTGTGCCCTGTGCACAGACCCTTGTTACTTTTTGTTACTCTGACTTGCCGCTGAGGTCCTGGGCTTATCTGGGGCCTCCTCCTCGGTTGTCTTTGTTTTTAATAAACAGGCCCAGGCTTTTTAAAAATACTCTGGCTCTGATTCGCCTGTTTTTAACACCTAGGACCTGTCTTCCCTTAGTCCACTACCTAGCATGAGAGGTTGGAAGGAGGCACAGCCAGGACAGGTGACCCAAACTGGCCAAAGAGATATTGCAGACCCTCTGACATCCTGCTCAGTATTCCAAGCTGCGTGCAAGAAGGAGGAAGGAGAGGATGTTTGGAGTGATGGCATTTGTCCTCCCAAGTCACTGTGAGGTGTGAGGGGGCCCTGCTGTCCTGGAGATGCAAAACACCTGCCTACCCATGGGAAATGGTGAATGAGTTCTTTGGGGCTTTTTGCTTGTGTGTGTAGCTTCTGCATTCCCTATGCAACTGAATTATTCTCCACCTGTGAGTTTTCCAGCTTTTACCCTGGCAATTGTCTGCCCAGTCCATCCTGCTGGTGGGTCATTGAGCGAGAATGACTGTGTGTGGTGCTTGGTTGCTGGCTGGGATTAAACCACAACATGAGAAATAGAGAAAAAGTGGTTTAAATGCAAGAGGAGGGAGAATGAAGCTTCCGATTTTTGGAATGGTGGTGGTTTTTCTGTTTTCCTAAGCCTAAGCCTTCCTTCCTATGGCCTGTCCAGCACCTGATGTGTGGTCTCTCTCACAGCTTCAAATTTGGCTGGGACTGGCCCAAATGGGCCCTCTGCTTTCCTCCTACCAGCACTTTGTGAGTTGTCTCACAGTGTGTTGGGGTGGGAATCCTTAAAATCCAAAGGTTTTGGGAAAGCTGCAAAAGGCAGGCCTCACAGACAGCAGAACTGCGATCAGAGCTAAGCAGTAGCCATAAGATCTGTCAGCAGAAAAATCATATAAGGAGTAGAAGAGTAAGGACAAATAGAACAATGCTCTGTGTATTAAACAGAATAACTCCCTAAGATACAGAAAAGTATATCTAGCGAGATGTTAGGAAATTCTAAGCTTAATGATGGAGCTCTGTGCAATGCATCTTAAGGCTTACAAGCAGGTATTGTATTTGAAATAAGCCAGCATTGTTTTAACCAAAGCTACATGTGCTTGCAGTGGTTGTGTAGAACTACTGTCAGTAGGCTTTGCTTGGTGTGATTGGTCAAAAAGTTTTTAAAGGAAGCTGTAACATTAAGTTCTTGGACAGCTGCCGGGGATGTGAACTGCAGGCATCTTCCCATTGTCGTAACTATGTAATGACGCTGATGCTGGAAAATAAACAGCTCGAGACGCACCCCTCAGCAGTCCCGTCCCATCCGTGATTTCTACATTGTCCCCCAGCCGGCGATAGGATGCCAGGTGGGAGTCCCTCCCTGGGAGCCGGTGGAGCAGGAACTGGCCTCGGGGCTGTTGTCCTCCTTTCCAGCAGCATGGGAGCACAGCAGCCTCTTGGCCTCCTCACTGCATTGGCCCACAATGAAACTGACAGTGCCATCAACCAGCTGTTCTGTGTATTCCTTCAGGAGAGGCTGCAGCATCTGGACCATGACCTCCCCATCTGGACCGCAGAGGCACGGGGCATACAAGATGCTGTTCTCTGCTCTCAGTGCCAGCCACCCCTGGGACCCATACATTGCCTCCAGCCCCTGGCGCAGTCAGGGCAGCATAGGGTCAAGAACATGTTCTTCTTTCTGGAAAAGTTCTGCCCAGTCCCTGGGCAGCAGGCTACCCACAGCCTCTGTCCCTGCGGGCCTCAGCTCAACCGGGGAGGGTGTTCCTTGCACAGGAACTGCTCCGGGGCGCTGGCAGCTGTTTCCATCCAGGAGGCCAAGAGATCTTTCTGCCTGGCTGCTGGTCTCTGGTGATTCTCCCTGGGGTGTGATGACACACTCTAGGTATTTTTGTTCCTGCAGAGAAAACCTGGGGGACTCTATCAATCTTCTGCAGAGTGGGCACTCTGGTTTCTTCTCTGCCCAACGCAGGATGCAGCCCATGCAGAACTCATGGCCACAGGGTATCACATAAGCGACACCCTCTTGCTCATCATGACAAATGGGGCAGCTCCACTCTGTCCCCATGGCTTTGTCTGTTCTCCATGGCAAATTCAGGGAGTCCTGAGAAGCTGCTCCCCATCACAGGCACTACCAAAGAATCTCACGCACTGCAACAAAACGGAGAAACCTTGGTCCCTTGCTGTCCCAAGGAGGAGATGAAGAAATACCCAATCCCCTGGAGAAGGATGCCCTCCTGACTCCTCAAGCCCTAGTGCCCTTCTCACTACCACTCTGGAGAGACTCAGCCCTCCAGATCTTACAGGCATGCTTGACAGGCGGTGTCTTTTCTGAGAGCTTGGGAAGGTGGTCTCTGGCAGCTGAAAATATGTAGGATTGAGACACCTGTCTGTCATAAATAGATAGTGGGAATTAAGTGGTTCAATACCTTTGAGGTCCTGGATTTTTAATTAAATCTCAGGGCTGGAGGCTGGATTTTTCCTTTCTTTCTATATTTTTTGTTGTAAGATCACTCTTGAACGAGCAAATGTTATTAATTGAATGCAGTTTTTTTAACAGGGAGGTTCGCTTCTTACAAAGTAAACACTTTGGACAAAAATCCAGTGTGGCCCTACAAGGCCCTACGCACATCAGCTGGGTATGCTGGTCAAGCACCACCTGTGCAGGTGATCTCTAGTGAAGACTAGAATGAAGGCTTTGCTCCCTGCTCACGGATCTCAGGGGCTCTGAGAACCTGTGCACCCTTGATGACCAGAGCTGCATAAAATATTGTAGGAGACTTAAAGAGCACAATTGCCTTAAACACCAATCACAGAATCACAGAATCAACTAGGCTGGGAAAAACCTGAGATCATTGAGTCCAACCTATGACCAAAGATCACCTTGTCAACCAGATCACAGCACTAAGAGCCATGTCCAGTCTTTCCTTAAACACCTCCAGGGACAGTGACTCCACCACCTCCCTGGGAAGTCTATTCCAATGCCCAAAATCACCCTTTCTGTGAAGAATTTTTCCTAATGTCTAGCCTAAACCTCCCCAGTGCAGCTTAAGACTTTGTCTTCTTCTATTGCTGGTTGCCTGGTGGAAGAGACTCACCCCCACCTGGCTACACCCTCCTTTCAGGGAGTTGCTATGGGTTGATAATGTCACCCCTGAGCCTTCTCTTCTCCAGGCTAAACAACCCCAGCTCCCTCAGCTGCTCCTCATAGGACCTGTGTCCCAGACCACTCACCATACTTATTGCCCTCCTCTGGACACATCTGAGCATCTCAACATCCTTCCTAAACTGAGGGTCCCAGAACTGGACACAGCACTCAAGGTGTGGCCTCACCAGTGCTGAGTACAGGGGAAGAATCACTGCCCCGGTCCTGCTGGCCACACCATTCCTGATACAGGCCAGGATGCTGTTGGCCCTCTTGGCCACCAGGCCATACTGCTGGCTCATGTTCAATCACCTGCTGACGAGCACCCTCAGGTCCCTTTCTGCCTGGGCACTGCCCAGCCACTCTGTCCCCAGCCTGTGGTGCTGCAGAGGGTTGTTGTGACTCAAGGGAAGGACCCGGCACCTGGACTTGTTAAACCTCATATCACTGGACTTAGCCCATCTACCCAGCCTGTCCAGGTCCCTCTGCAGAGCCTTCCTACCCTCTAACAGATCAATGCTTTCATCCAATTTGGTGTCATCTAGATTTGCTGATGGTGGACTCAGTCCACTCAGACTATTAATAAAGGGATTCAGCAGGACTGGCCCCAGCGCTGAGCCCTGGGGGGCTCCACTGGTGAATGCCCACCAAGTGGATGTGACACAATTCACTTCCACTCTCTGTGCCTGGCTATGCAGCCAGTTTCTAACCCAGCAAAGAGTGCTCCTGTCCAAGCCGTGGGCTGCCAGCTTTTCCAGGAGTGTCCTATGGGGAGATGGTGTCAAAGGCATTGCTGAAGGTCGAGTAGACAACATCCACAGCCTTCCCCTCATCCACCAGGTGGGTTATCTGGTTATCAAAGGAGATCAGATTGGTTAAGCACAACCTGCCGCTCCTAAATCCATGCTGGCTGGGTCTGATCCCTCAGCTGTCCTGTAGGTGCTGTGTCACCACATTGAAGGTGATCTGTGCCATAGCCTTACTAGGCACCAAGGTCAGGCTGACAGGCCTGTAGTTTCCTGTGTGCTCCTTATGGCCCTTCTTATGGATGAGCATCACATTGGCCAACCCAGTCATCTGGCACCTCCCTGGTTACTCAGGACTGATGGTAAATGACAGAAAGCATCTTGGCAAGGTCTTCTGCCATCCCCCTCATCAACCTAGGATGGATCCTCTGCGGTCTCATAGACTTGACAGCATCTAAGTGGCTCAGCAGGTCTCTAACTGCTTCCTCCTGGATGACAGGGGAGGCTATTCTGTTTCCTGTCCCCATCTACCAGCTCAGGAGGCCAGTTGTCCTGAGGACAGCCTGTCCAATTGTTGAAAACTGAAGCAAAGAAGACGTTAGGTACCGCAGCCTTTTCCTCATCTTTGCTAACTGTATTCCCCCCTTGTCCAATAAAGAATGGAGGTTCTCCTTGCCCCTCCAAGATGTGTTAAGTTCACCAAAGGACTTTGCCCACCGTGGCAAATTCTCCAAAGAGGCAACTGCTCATCTGTGATGACTGAAGCTTCCCCGCTCTGAACATGTCTCTGTGAAACTGGGAAAGAGTTAACCCACTTGAGATGAACGTGAGATAAGATTGTCTGGGTGCTTTCTCAGACTAGTGGGAGGAAAACAGATACTGGAAGAGAACTGATACTGGACAGAAAGAATCCACAGAGAAAGCCAACCCAGCAGCTGTGCTGAAAATCAACTCTGCGTGTAGCCAATGAGCGTTAATTCCTTTGTTTGCTAAAATGTAGAAAGAGTGAAAAGTTTTGAACACCTTGGGAACCACATCAGCAAGAAGACCAGGGTGAAGAGAGATGCAACAGGATGCTTTCTGGACCCAGGTGTGGTGATAGTTCTTCTTAAATTGTCTTGCTCTTTCTCTCCCTCTGGCCCTCCTTTTCTTTTTCTTTCCTATTCTTCCTCCTCTTTCCTATTTCTGTCTATCTATTTCACACTGACTGTTAAATAAAATCCATACTATTGACTTTGGCACATGGTGTTGTCTGCATCTTAATTCAGGTAGAGGCGTCTGTCAGTAATTGGATCATAACAGATGTGCTGACACAACAGATTGCTGCTGTGAGAGGGTGAGAGGTGCAGCTGATCCTTGGCCCAGGGACTGGCACTGGAGAAGGCAGGTGCAGCTCTTATCTTCCCTGGAGTGTTTGTGCATTGGTGTTACATTCCACCCCTATGTGGAAGGGAGCAAACAAGATTTGTAGATGTTCACAGGTGAAAAAGAATGGCAAAAATCAAAAGGGTCCAAAAAAACCTTACAAGTATTTATTAACAAACTACACACTCAGCATGGCAATTGGTGTGTGTTTTGCCACTATCTTCTCACAGTAAGAGAAACAAAGAATAAAAGAATAGAGGGAAGAAGGGAAAAAGAAATCAGGTAGGAGAGGAAAGAAGTTCATGGTCCTTGGTCAAGCATTGATCCAGCCAACAGGTGTCCAGGGTCCTGAGAGGATGCCACCCAGCCTCTGTGGCGGTACATTTTTACAGGTAAGTTTTCCCCATTACGGGATTAGGTTCCTCACTCTTCATACAAATGAGTTAGCATGTGCAGCCCAGTATTCTGGACCTTTCTGGAAATGGGCGGGGGGGGGGCTTTGTGGGTTTTTTGGTGGTCTTGATTCTCCCTCTATTGGTCTTGCTTGCTCCTTAACCCCACTCCTACACTTAAGTTGTCCTTTATGTTGTGTGGTCACCGTGGACTGGAACAGGAAATTCAGCTCCAGAATGGTGCTGCGTTACCTTCGTATGTGCCCTTTCCAGGCACATCCTGTTATAACTTGGCTGCTTGATGGCTGTTGGTGTTCAGGGCATAGCAATGTGTTAACTCTTTACTGCCTAGGTTTCTACATTGGTAAAAAAAACCCAGTTACCATCTGATAGGGACAAAAATCATCCTTAGGGCAGAGAAGGGCTTCACATTCTTAATGACAGGGCAACATCTGCACCCTTTTTCCCCCTTTCTCTTGTTTTCCTAGTGTTGTGTTTCTGGCGCTTGTTGTTATTACAGACTTAAGGTGCCAGATGCTACTTTTCCACTGTAGATATATTAATATCTGTAGGGAAGGCATTGATCTGTACAAAAGGGAGTGTGAAGCCAAATTCTTCCTAGATGAGGGTGAAGGGTTCCCTGAGTTGAGGGCTGCTTGGGCAATGATCAAGCCAGTAGGATTTTATAAAATTTGGATGGAGAATATTCTCAGAGCAGAAAATACAGTCTGTTGGGTTTTTATTTATTTATTTATTTCTTTATTTCTTTATTTTTGGCTTACAATTTAAAATTTAATTCAGTTTAATGAAATTCAAATTAATATAACTCAGAAGGAACGGGTTGTGGTCCACTATAGCCTGAACTGCTGGTGGTCCATTCTGCCGTTCAAAATAATTTTTTCTTTAGGTACCGCAAGATATCCTTCAGCAGATTAAAGAATTGCAGCAGCTTTTCAGGTGGGAATGGACAGGGTTGTGTTGGTCTTGGATTTACTGTCTGCAGGGGGGCTGCGGTATAGGTTGGCGCTGGTGCTGGTGCTGGAGTAACTGCTGGTGCTGGCCTTTTTCCCATTGTGGTCCAGATCCAGTTGTAATAGTACTGAGTGGAGCTGGAGACTGCAGGCCGTTTAGGTCTGGCACAGCCTACTCCCCAGCTGGTCACACCGATTTGCCAGAAAAAGCCAGCACGCTTATCTTGGCAGACAAGAGGCCCTCCACTGTCACCCTGAAGCAGAACAGAGAGGATTAAGGTGCTTTTGCATGCCCCTGTCAGAAGTTAGTTGGCTCTTTTACTCTCCCAGCCCCTGCCAGAACTGGATTCCTGGCAGAGCAAGGCTCTGTTCAAGTTCTGGGACCTGCAGAACCTTGACACCCTTGGGAGCAGGTGGGGGCCTGTAAGGTGAGACTCTCTGTCTCCCCTGCATGTGGATGGTTCAGGGTTGGCATCTGGACCTCAGTGAGCAAGGACACACAGATGGGAAAGGGGGTGGAAGCTCCAGCAGTGGTGCCGAGCTGGGGCTTTGAGAGCAACTGACCAGGGAAAGCAGATGCTGGGCTGTGCTTGGGTGGTGTGATGGGGCTGCCCACACTGCTGGGGGCTGGGGCTCTCATAGCACGCTCCTACCTGGCAGGTGCCAACACCGCCTTGCCCAGCACACACGTGGAAGTCATGGATGTTCCCTTGCAGCCACTCGCTACTGTTGCAGAGCTGCTTATCGACAACTTGGACCTTGGCCTGCTGCAGGACATCTCTACCTGATGCTGTGAGCAGGGAAAGGAATGAGTTCCCAGCAGCTCCTTGCCTATTCTTCTGGCCTGTCTCTGTGTTGAAGTCCTTCCCTAGGGCTTAGCTCTGCCTCTAGAGAGCTGCTGGATTGCTGTGTCCCTGCCCAATGCTGTCTGGCATTGGGCAGCAGGCCAGACCCATCTCTCCAGAGGCACATGTCCCATAGCCCAACTATCATTTTGCCTCTGCTGTCAGGAAGCCCCAGCCATCCCTCCCTTGTGTGTCAGCCTTGCCCTCAGGGCACAGGTCCTTTGTGGGAACTCACATTTGACAATTCTGTCTCCCCAGCCAGCAACGTAACAGTTTTTCAGCTCCGATACTTTCACCGAAGGACCAGGCAGGCAGGCAGTCTGAATGGAAGACCTACACCGGACTGGCCGGTCCAATTCCAGCAAGGCGATGTCGTTATACCCGAGTTCAGGAGTGTATTTCTCGTGAACGATCAGCCGCTTAATCCGGCGCACTTCCACACCAGGGCCTGACTGGCCCAACGAGGTGGCCCCAAGCACGATGGCCCACTCGCTGAGGGGACTGGAAGGCAGATGGAGAGAGGGGTGAGAGGGAGTAGAATCATGTGCTGTGACAGACCAGCACTTCCCTGCCTTCTGCTTCCTGAGGCGGCAGAGAGGAAAACAGGACTACAGAGAGTGAAAGTAGACTCAAGATAAGTTAAGCTGGAGGCTGCTAGGAAGCAGTGGCATGAGCCCAGTCTTCTCCCTGAGCAGTCTCTCAGCTGGGCCCTGCAATGTCAAGGCACTAGGCACACTGCAAGGAAACGGGATGGGGAGAGCATGCACTGGTGGTATGGGGATATCCCTGTACCTAGGTCCTCCTTACTTTGTGATGTTGAGAAAGCAGTGGGCAGCTGTGAGGAGCCACTGCGCACTGACAAGGGTCCCTCCGCAGACATGCACAGATACCGGTGGGTTCCAGTAGCGACGGACACTGGCGATGCCTGCCCAGGCTCCAGTCCCTGGCATGACATCTGTGCCACCCACCACACGTGTTGAGCCGAATGGTAGCACCCATGGGCCGGAGCCCACAGGTCTGTCTGTAAGCAGAAGGTCATTACTGTCCTGTGAGAAGGCTTCCACAAGGCTTTGGTTGCAAAGCCAGCAGGGACAGGAAACTGCCTGGGGTGTGCATATGTCGGCCTGTTTCTGCTTGAGCCCCGTAGACAAGTGGTGCCAGCCGCCTGGGTACTGGTGATGAACTGAGACTCCTGCCTAGGGCTTTGGAAACTGGTATGGATACAGGCGGCAAGTGGGCATCCTCAGGGAACCCCCTAAGCCTTAGCCTGGCTCCCCTCAGGTCAAGCCTGGGGCTACTTACCCACAGGTGCCATGTGCAGGCCTGCACAGAGCCAGAAGGATGAGGATGTACAGCAAAATCATCGTGGTCAGACACAGAAGTCAGCTGCAAGGAGAGAAGGCCTGTCACCTTCAGTGCAGCTGCCAACGTAGTGCCCACAGAATCTGCACTGCCACAGTGCCCTTGCTCCTGGAGCTGATGTCACAGAGGGACTGGTTCCATGTTCAGGGCATGGTGTTGGCCTCTGTAGGTGGGGGGAAGGGCAACACAGAACCACAGAAAGGTCTGGATTGGAAAGTACCTTAAGGATCGACTAGTTTCAAACCCCAGCCATGCACATGGATGCCTTCCACTACACCAGGTTGCTGAGAGTCCCACCCAAGCTGGCCTCAAATGGTAACAGGAATGGGGCATCCACAGCTTCTCTGGGCAGGCAACCTGTGCCAGTACTTTGACAATGATACAAGATTTTACTTGTCATCAAAAAATCCTACAGAATTTGCAGCAACAACAATTAAAAGCAACACACATTCTGATTTTTAAAAACAATTTGCGAAATTGTTTTCACTTGCTTTGCTTGAGACAGAAAAACCAACTAAACAAATGTAACTCAAGGCCTTAAAAAAAAGTCTCAATTCCTAAGCTCTTTTGGTGTTGTTTAGAAACTAACTATGACGAATTCTAATTAAAAGTCATGTTCCTTCAAGAAGCCAGAGCCCCTTTACAGTTGAGCCTGTTTATTTAGTCGTTTCCACTGGACTGCTGAACAGCTTACCCCTATTTCGAGAGGTACAGCAGAGGCTGTGCATTGGACTGCCATTTCAGTTACTGCCAATAAGTTCCTCTCTTTGATTACCACATTCCAGTTTTCTTAGCTTTCCTTTGATGAAGTTCAGGGAAGACCAGTGAGAGAGAAGGTTCCTGCCAAGATATCCAGAGTCCAGTTTCAAGTTCCCTAGCGTGCTGTACAGCACATGCACAGATGGATCATGTGTCAGAAGCCTAAGACACTGCACTTCCAGCTGCTGTCCCCAAGAGCTGGAAGCCCCTAGTGTTATAAATAACCTGGCTTTAGTAGGTGGGGTTTGGATCCAAAGAAACACCCTGTGCCCTGTGCACAGACCCTTGTTACTTTTTGTTACTCTGACTTGCCGCTGAGGTCCTGGGCTTATCCTGGGGCCACCTCCTCGGTTGTCTTTGTTTTTAATAAACAGGCCCAGGCTTTTTAAAAATACTCTGGCTCTGATTCGCCTGTTTTTAACACCTAGGACCTGTCTTCCCTTAGTCCACTACCTAGCATGAGAGGTTGGAAGGAGGCACAGCCAGGACAGGTGACCCAAACTGGCCAAAGAGATATTGCAGACCCTCTGACATCCTGCTCAGTATTCCAAGCTGCGTGCAAGAAGGAGGAAGGAGAGGATGTTTGGAGTGATGGCATTTGTCCTCCCAAGTCACTGTGAGGTGTGAGGGGGCCCTGCTGTCCTGGAGATGCAAAACACCTGCCTACCCATGGGAAATGGTGAATGAGTTCTTTGGGGCTTTTTGCTTGTGTGTGTAGCTTCTGCATTCCCTATGCAACTGAATTATTCTCCACCTGTGAGTTTTCCAGCTTTTACCCTGGCAATTGTCTGCCCAGTCCATCCTGCTGGTGGGTCATTGAGCGAGAATGACTGTGTGTGGTGCTTGGTTGCTGGCTGGGATTAAACCACAACATGAGAAATAGAGAAAAAGTGGTTTAAATGCAAGAGGAGGGAGAATGAAGCTTCCGATTTTTGGAATGGTGGTGGTTTTTCTGTTTTCCTAAGCCTAAGCCTTCCTTCCTATGGCCTGTCCAGCACCTGATGTGTGGTCTCTCTCACAGCTTCAAATTTGGCTGGGACTGGCCCAAATGGGCCCTCTGCTTTCCTCCTACCAGCACTTTGTGAGTTGTCTCACAGTGTGTTGGGGTGGGAATCCTTAAAATCCGAAGGTTTTGGGAAAGCTGCAAAAGGCAGGCCTCACAGACAGCAGAACTGCGATTAGAGCTAAGCAGTAGCCATAAGATCTGTCAGCAGAAAAATCATATAAGGAGTAGAAGAGTAAGGACAAATAGAACAATGCTCTGTGTATTAAACAGAATAACTCCCTAAGATACAGAAAAGTATATCTAGCGAGATGTTAGGAAATTCTAAGCTTAATGATGGAGCTCTGTGCAATGCATCTTAAGGCTTACAAGCAGGTATTGTATTTGAAATAAGCCAGCATTGTTTTAACCAAAGCTACATGTGCTTGCAGTGGTTGCGTAGAACTACTGTCAGTAGGCTTTGCTTGGTGTGATTGGTCAAAAAGTTTTTAAAGGAAGCTGTAACATTAAGTTCTTGGACAGCTGCCGGGGATGTGAACTGCAGGCATCTTCCCATTGTCGTAACTATGTAATGACGCTGATGCTGGAAAATAAACAGCTCGAGACGCACCCCTCAGCAGTCCCGTCCCATCCGTGATTTCTACATTGTCCCCCAGCCGGCGATAGGATGCCAGGTGGGAGTCCCTCCCTGGGAGCCGGTGGAGCAGGAACTGGCCTCGGGGCTGTTGTCCTCCTTTCCAGCAGCATGGGAGCACAGCAGCCTCTTGGCCTCCTCACTGCATTGGCCCACAATGAAACTGACAGTGCCATCAACCAGCTGTTCTGTGTATTCCTTCAGGAGAGGCTGCAGCGTCTGGACCATGACCTCCCCATCTGGACCGCAGAGGCACGGGGCATACAAGATGCTGTTCTCTGCTCTCAGTGCCAGCCACCCCTGGGACCCATACATTGCCTCCAGCCCCTGGCGCAGTCAGGGCAGCATAGGGTCAAGAACATGTTCTTCTTTCTGGAAAAGTTCTGCCCAGTCCCTGGGCAGCAGGCTACCCACAGCCTCTGTCCCTGCGGGCCTCAGCTCAACCGGGGAGGGTGTTCCTTGCACAGGAACTGCTCCGGGGCGCTGGCAGCTGTTTCCATCCAGGAGGCCAAGAGATCTTTCTGCCTGGCTGCTGGTCTCTGGTGATTCTCCCTGGGGTGTGATGACACACTCTAGGTATTTTTGTTCCTGCAGAGAAAACCTGGGGGACTCTATCAATCTTCTGCAGAGTGGGCACTCTGGTTTCTTCTCTGCCCAACGCAGGATGCAGCCCATGCAGAACTCATGGCCACAGGGTATCACATAAGCGACACCCTCTTGCTCATCATGACAAATGGGGCAGCTCCACTCTGTCCCCATGGCTTTGTCTGTTCTCCATGGCAAATTCAGGGAGTCCTGAGAAGCTGCTCCCCATCACAGGCACTACCAAAGAATCTCACGCACTGCAACAAAACGGAGAAACCTTGGTCCCTTGCTGTCCCAAGGAGGAGATGAAGAAATACCCAATCCCCTGGAGAAGGATGCCCTCCTGACTCCTCAAGCCCTAGTGCCCTTCTCACTACCACTCTGGAGAGACTCAGCCCTCCAGATCTTACAGGCATGCTTGACAGGCGGTGTCTTTTCTGAGAGCTTGGGAAGGTGGTCTCTGGCAGCTGAAAATATGTAGGATTGAGACACCTGTCTGTCATAAATAGATAGTGGGAATTAAGTGGTTCAATACCTTTGAGGTCCTGGATTTTTAATTAAATCTCAGGGCTGGAGGCTGGATTTTTCCTTTCTTTCTATATTTTTTGTTGTAAGATCACTCTTGAACGAGCAAATGTTATTAATTGAATGCAGTTTTTTTAACAGGGAGGTTCGCTTCTTACAAAGTAAACACTTTGGACAAAAATCCAGTGTGGCCCTACAAGGCCCTACGCACATCAGCTGGGTATGCTGGTCAAGCACCACCTGTGCAGGTGATCTCTAGTGAAGACTAGAATGAAGGCTTTGCTCCCTGCTCACGGATCTCAGGGGCTCTGAGAACCTGTGCACCCTTGATGACCAGAGCTGCATAAAATATTGTAGGAGACTTAAAGAGCACAATTGCCTTAAACACCAATCACAGAATCACAGAATCAACTAGGCTGGGAAAAACCTGAGATCATTGAGTCCAACCTATGACCAAAGATCACCTTGTCAACCAGATCACAGCACTAAGAGCCATGTCCAGTATTTCCTTAAACACCTCCAGGGACAGTGACTCCACCACCTCCCTGGGAAGTCTATTCCAATGCCCAAAATCACCCTTTCTGTGAAGAATTTTTCCTAATGTCTAGCCTAAACCTCCCCAGTGCAGCTTAAGACTTTGTCTTCTTCTATTGCTGGTTGCCTGGTGGAAGAGACTCACCCCCACCTGGCTACACCCTCCTTTCAGGGAGTTGCTATGGGTTGATAATGTCACCCCTGAGCCTTCTCTTCTCCAGGCTAAACAACCCCAGCTCCCTCAGCTGCTCCTCATAGGACCTGTGTCCCAGACCACTCACCATACTTATTGCCCTCCTCTGGACACATCTGAGCATCTCAACATCCTTCCTAAACTGAGGGTCCCAGAACTGGACACAGCACTCAAGGTGTGGCCTCACCAGTGCTGAGTACAGGGGAAGAATCACTGCCCCGGTCCTGCTGGCCACACCATTCCTGATACAGGCCAGGATGCTGTTGGCCCTCTTGGCCACCAGGCCATACTGCTGGCTCATGTTCAATCACCTGCTGACGAGCACCCTCAGGTCCCTTTCTGCCTGGGCACTGCCCAGCCACTCTGTCCCCAGCCTGTGGTGCTGCAGAGGGTTGTTGTGACTCAAGGGAAGGACCCGGCACCTGGACTTGTTAAACCTCATATCACTGGACTTAGCCCATCTACCCAGCCTGTCCAGGTCCCTCTGCAGAGCCTTCCTACCCTCTAACAGATCAATGCTTTCATCCAATTTGGTGTCATCTAGATTTGCTGATGGTGGACTCAGTCCACTCAGACTATTAATAAAGGGATTCAGCAGGACTGGCCCCAGCGCTGAGCCCTGGGGGGCTCCACTGGTGAATGCCCACCAAGTGGATGTGACACAATTCACTTCCACTCTCTGTGCCTGGCTATGCAGCCAGTTTCTAACCCAGCAAAGAGTGCTCCTGTCCAAGCCGTGGGCTGCCAGCTTTTCCAGGAGTGTCCTGTGGGGAGATGGTGTCAAAGGCATTGCTGAAGGTCGAGTAGACAACATCCACAGCCTTCCCCTCATCCACCAGGTGGGTTATCTGGTTATAAAAGGAGATCAGATTGGTTAAGCACAACCTGCCGCTCCTAAATCCATGCTGGCTGGGTCTGATCCCTCAGCTGTCCTGTAGGTGCTGTGTCACCACATTGAAGGTGATCTGTGCCATAGCCTTACTAGGCACCAAGGTCAGGCTGACAGGCCTGTAGTTTCCTGTGTGCTCCTTATGGCCCTTCTCATGGATGAGCATCACATTGGCCAACCCAGTCATCTGGCACCTCCCTGGTTACTCAGGACTGATGGTAAATGACAGAAAGCATCTTGGCAAGGTCTTCTGCCATCCCCCTCATCAACCTAGGATGGATCCTCTGCGGTCTCATAAACTTGACAGCATCTAAGTGGCTCAGCAGGTCTCTAACTGCTTCCTCCTGGATGACAGGGGAGGCTATTCTGTTTCCTGTCCCCATCTACCAGCTCAGGAGGCCAGTTGTCCTGAGGACAGCCTGTCCAATTGTTGAAAACTGAAGCAAAGAAGACGTTAGGTACCGCAGCCTTTTCCTCATCTTTGCTAACTGTATTCCCCCCTTGTCCAATAAAGAATGGAGGTTCTCCTTGCCCCTCCAAGATGTGTTAAGTTCACCAAAGGACTTTGCCCACCGTGGCAAATTCTCCAAAGAGGCAACTGCTCATCTGTGATGACTGAAGCTTCCCCGCTCTGAACATGTCTCTGTGAAACTGGGAAAGAGTTAACCCACTTGAGATGAACGTGAGATAAGATTGTCTGGGTGCTTTCTCAGACTAGTGGGAGGAAAACAGATACTGGAAGAGAACTGATACTGGACAGAAAGAATCCACAGAGAAAGCCAACCCAGCAGCTGTGCTGAAAATCAACTCTGCGTGTAGCCAATGAGCGTTAATTCCTTTGTTTGCTAAAATGTAGAAAGAGTGAAAAGTTTTGAACACCTTGGGAACCACATCAGCAAGAAGACCAGGGTGAAGAGAGATGCAACAGGATGCTTTCTGGACCCAGGTGTGGTGATAGTTCTTCTTAAATTGTCTTGCTCTTTCTCTCCCTCTGGCCCTCCTTTTCTTTTTCTTTCCTATTCTTCCTCCTCTTTCCTATTTCTGTCTATCTATTTCACACTGACTGTTAAATAAAATCCATACTATTGACTTTGGCACATGGTGTTGTCTGCATCTTAATTCAGGTAGAGGCGTCTGTCAGTAATTGGATCATAACAGATGTGCTGACACAACAGATTGCTGCTGTGAGAGGGTGAGAGGTGCAGCTGATCCTTGGCCCAGGGACTGGCACTGGAGAAGGCAGGTGCAGCTCTTATCTTCCCTGGAGTGTTTGTGCATTGGTGTTACATTCCACCCCTATGTGGAAGGGAGCAAACAAGATTTGTAGATGTTCACAGGTGAAAAAGAATGGCAAAAATCAAAAGGGTCCAAAAAAACCTTACAAGTATTTATTAACAAACTACACACTCAGCATGGCAATTGGTGTGTGTTTTGCCACTATCTTCTCACAGTAAGAGAAACAAAGAATAAAAGAATAGAGGGAAGAAGGGAAAAAGAAATCAGGTAGGAGAGGAAAGAAGTTCATGGTCCTTGGTCAAGCATTGATCCAGCCAACAGGTGTCCAGGGTCCTGAGAGGATGCCACCCAGCCTCTGTGGCGGTACATTTTTACAGGTAAGTTTTCCCCATTACGGGATTAGGTTCCTCACTCTTCATACAAATGAGTTAGCATGTGCAGCCCAGTATTCTGGACCTTTCTGGAAATGGGCGGGGGGGGGGCTTTGTGGGTTTTTTGGTGGTCTTGATTCTCCCTCTATTGGTCTTGCTTGCTCCTTAACCCCACTCCTACACTTAAGTTGTCCTTTATGTTGTGTGGTCACCGTGGACTGGAACAGGAAATTCAGCTCCAGAATGGTGCTGCGTTACCTTCGTATGTGCCCTTTCCAGGCACATCCTGTTATAACTTGGCTGCTTGATGGCTGTTGGTGTTCAGGGCATAGCAATGTGTTAACTCTTTACTGCCTAGGTTTCTACATTGGTAAAAAAAACCCAGTTACCATCTGATAGGGACAAAAATCATCCTTAGGGCAGAGAAGGGCTTCACATTCTTAATGACAGGGCAACATCTGCACCCTTTTTCCCCCTTTCTCTTGTTTTCCTAGTGTTGTGTTTCTGGCGCTTGTTGTTATTACAGACTTAAGGTGCCAGATGCTACTTTTCCACTGTAGATATATTAATATCTGTAGGGAAGGCATTGATCTGTACAAAAGGGAGTGTGAAGCCAAATTCTTCCTAGATGAGGGTGAAGGGTTCCCTGAGTTGAGGGCTGCTTGGGCAATGATCAAGCCAGTAGGATTTTATAAAATTTGGATGGAGAATATTCTCAGAGCAGAAAATACAGTCTGTTGGGTTTTTATTTATTTATTTATTTCTTTATTTCTTTATTTTTGGCTTACAATTTAAAATTTAATTCAGTTTAATGAAATTCAAATTAATATAACTCAGAAGGAACGGGTTGTGGTCCACTATAGCCTGAACTGCTGGTGGTCCATTCTGCCGTTCAAAATAATTTTTTCTTTAGGTACCGCAAGATATCCTTCAGCAGATTAAAGAATTGCAGCAGCTTTTCAGGTGGGAATGGACAGGGTTGTGTTGGTCTTGGATTTACTGTCTGCAGGGGGGCTGCGGTATAGGTTGGCGCTGGTGCTGGTGCTGGAGTAACTGCTGGTGCTGGCCTTTTTCCCATTGTGGTCCAGATCCAGTTGTAATAGTACTGAGTGGAGCTGGAGACTGCAGGCCGTTTAGGTCTGGCACAGCCTACTCCCCAGCTGGTCACACCGATTTGCCAGAAAAAGCCAGCACGCTTATCTTGGCAGACAAGAGGCCCTCCACTGTCACCCTGAAGCAGAACAGAGAGGATTAAGGTGCTTTTGCATGCCCCTGTCAGAAGTTAGTTGGCTCTTTTACTCTCCCAGCCCCTGCCAGAACTGGATTCCTGGCAGAGCAAGGCTCTGTTCAAGTTCTGGGACCTGCAGAACCTTGACACCCTTGGGAGCAGGTGGGGGCCTGTAAGGTGAGACTCTCTGTCTCCCCTGCATGTGGATGGTTCAGGGTTGGCATCTGGACCTCAGTGAGCAAGGACACACAGATGGGAAAGGGGGTGGAAGCTCCAGCAGTGGTGCCGAGCTGGGGCTTTGAGAGCAACTGACCAGGGAAAGCAGATGCTGGGCTGTGCTTGGGTGGTGTGATGGGGCTGCCCACACTGCTGGGGGCTGGGGCTCTCATAGCACGCTCCTACCTGGCAGGTGCCAACACCGCCTTGCCCAGCACACACGTGGAAGTCATGGATGTTCCCTTGCAGCCACTCGCTACTGTTGCAGAGCTGCTTATCGACAACTTGGACCTTGGCCTGCTGCAGGACATCTCTACCTGATGCTGTGAGCAGGGAAAGGAATGAGTTCCCAGCAGCTCCTTGCCTATTCTTCTGGCCTGTCTCTGTGTTGAAGTCCTTCCCTAGGGCTTAGCTCTGCCTCTAGAGAGCTGCTGGATTGCTGTGTCCCTGCCCAATGCTGTCTGGCATTGGGCAGCAGGCCAGACCCATCTCTCCAGAGGCACATGTCCCATAGCCCAACTATCATTTTGCCTCTGCTGTCAGGAAGCCCCAGCCATCCCTCCCTTGTGTGTCAGCCTTGCCCTCAGGGCACAGGTCCTTTGTGGGAACTCACATTTGACAATTCTGTCTCCCCAGCCAGCAACGTAACAGTTTTTCAGCTCCGATACTTTCACCGAAGGACCAGGCAGGCAGGCAGTCTGAATGGAAGACCTACACCGGACTGGCCGGTCCAATTCCAGCAAGGCGATGTCGTTATACCCGAGTTCAGGAGTGTATTTCTCGTGAACGATCAGCCGCTTAATCCGGCGCACTTCCACACCAGGGCCTGACTGGCCCAACGAGGTGGCCCCAAGCACGATGGCCCACTCGCTGAGGGGACTGGAAGGCAGATGGAGAGAGGGGTGAGAGGGAGTAGAATCATGTGCTGTGACAGACCAGCACTTCCCTGCCTTCTGCTTCCTGAGGCGGCAGAGAGGAAAACAGGACTACAGAGAGTGAAAGTAGACTCAAGGTAAGTTAAGCTGGAGGCTGCTAGGAAGCAGTGGCATGAGCCCAGTCTTCTCCCTGAGCAGTCTCTCAGCTGGGCCCTGCAATGTCAAGGCACTAGGCACACTGCAAGGAAACGGGATGGGGAGAGCATGCACTGGTGGTATGGGGATATCCCTGTACCTAGGTCCTCCTTACTTTGTGATGTTGAGAAAGCAGTGGGCAGCTGTGAGGAGCCACTGCGCACTGACAAGGGTCCCTCCGCAGACATGCACAGATACCGGTGGGTTCCAGTAGCGACGGACACTGGCGATGCCTGCCCAGGCTCCAGTCCCTGGCATGACATCTGTGCCACCCACCACACGTGTTGAGCCGAATGGTAGCACCCATGGGCCGGAGCCCACAGGTCTGTCTGTAAGCAGAAGGTCATTACTGTCCTGTGAGAAGGCTTCCACAAGGCTTTGGTTGCAAAGCCAGCAGGGACAGGAAACTGCCTGGGGTGTGCATATGTCGGCCTGTTTCTGCTTGAGCCCCGTAGACAAGTGGTGCCAGCCGCCTGGGTACTGGTGATGAACTGAGACTCCTGCCTAGGGCTTTGGAAACTGGTATGGATACAGGCGGCAAGTGGGCATCCTCAGGGAACCCCCTAAGCCTTAGCCTGGCTCCCCTCAGGTCAAGCCTGGGGCTACTTACCCACAGGTGCCATGTGCAGGCCTGCACAGAGCCAGAAGGATGAGGATGTACAGCAAAATCATCGTGGTCAGACACAGAAGTCAGCTGCAAGGAGAGAAGGCCTGTCACCTTCAGTGCAGCTGCCAACGTAGTGCCCACAGAATCTGCACTGCCACAGTGCCCTTGCTCCTGGAGCTGATGTCACAGAGGGACTGGTTCCATGTTCAGGGCATGTGTTGGCCTCTGTAGGTGGGGGGAAGGGCAACACAGAACCACAGAAAGGTCTGGATTGGAAAGTACCTTAAGGATCGACTAGTTTCAAACCCCAGCCATGCACATGGATGCCTTCCACTACACCAGGTTGCTGAGAGTCCCACCCAAGCTGGCCTCAAATGGTAACAGGAATGGGGCATCCACAGCTTCTCTGGGCAGGCAACCTGTGCCAGTACTTTGACAATGATACAAGATTTTACTTGTCATCAAAAAATCCTACAGAATTTGCAGCAACAACAATTAAAAGCAACACACATTCTGATTTTTAAAAACAATTTGCGAAATTGTTTTCACTTGCTTTGCTTGAGACAGAAAAACCAACTAAACAAATGTAACTCAAGGCCTTAAAAAAAAGTCTCAATTCCTAAGCTCTTTTGGTGTTGTTTAGAAACTAACTATGACGAATTCTAATTAAAAGTCATGTTCCTTCAAGAAGCCAGAGCCCCTTTACAGTTGAGCCTGTTTATTTAGTCGTTTCCACTGGACTGCTGAACAGCTTACCCCTATTTCGAGAGGTACAGCAGAGGCTGTGCATTGGACTGCCATTTCAGTTACTGCCAATAAGTTCCTCTCTTTGATTACCACATTCCAGTTTTCTTAGCTTTCCTTTGATGAAGTTCAGGGAAGACCAATGAGAGAGAAGGTTCCTGCCAAGATATCCAGAGTCCAGTTTCAAGTTCCCTAGCGTGCTGTACAGCACATGCACAGATGGATCATGTGTCAGAAGCCTAAGACACTGCACTTCCAGCTGCTGTCCCCAAGAGCTGGAAGCCCTAGTGTTATAAATAACCTGGCTTTAGTAGGTGGGGTTTGGATCCAAAGAAACACCCTGTGCCCTGTGCACAGACCCTTGTTACTTTTTGTTACTCTGACTTGCCGCTGAGGTCCTGGGCTTATCCTGGGGCCTCCTCCTCGGTTGTCTTTGTTTTTAATAAACAGGCCCAGGCTTTTTAAAAATACTCTGGCTCTGATTCGCCTGTTTTTAACACCTAGGACCTGTCTTCCCTTAGTCCACTACCTAGCATGAGAGGTTGGAAGGAGGCACAGCCAGGACAGGTGACCCAAACTGGCCAAAGAGATATTGCAGACCCTCTGACATCCTGCTCAGTATTCCAAGCTGCGTGCAAGAAGGAGGAAGGAGAGGATGTTTGGAGTGATGGCATTTGTCCTCCCAAGTCACTGTGAGGTGTGAGGGGGCCCTGCTGTCCTGGAGATGCAAAACACCTGCCTACCCATGGGAAATGGTGAATGAGTTCTTTGGGGCTTTTTGCTTGTGTGTGTAGCTTCTGCATTCCCTATGCAACTGAATTATTCTCCACCTGTGAGTTTTCCAGCTTTTACCCTGGCAATTGTCTGCCCAGTCCATCCTGCTGGTGGGTCATTGAGCGAGAATGACTGTGTGTGGTGCTTGGTTGCTGGCTGGGATTAAACCACAACATGAGAAATAGAGAAAAAGTGGTTTAAATGCAAGAGGAGGGAGAATGAAGCTTCCGATTTTTGGAATGGTGGTGGTTTTTCTGTTTTCCTAAGCCTAAGCCTTCCTTCCTATGGCCTGTCCAGCACCTGATGTGTGGTCTCTCTCACAGCTTCAAATTTGGCTGGGACTGGCCCAAATGGGCCCTCTGCTTTCCTCCTACCAGCACTTTGTGAGTTGTCTCACAGTGTGTTGGGGTGGGAATCCTTAAAATCCGAAGGTTTTGGGAAAGCTGCAAAAGGCAGGCCTCACAGACAGCAGAACTGCGATTAGAGCTAAGCAGTAGCCATAAGATCTGTCAGCAGAAAAATCATATAAGGAGTAGAAGAGTAAGGACAAATAGAACAATGCTCTGTGTATTAAACAGAATAACTCCCTAAGATACAGAAAAGTATATCTAGCGAGATGTTAGGAAATTCTAAGCTTAATGATGGAGCTCTGTGCAATGCATCTTAAGGCTTACAAGCAGGTATTGTATTTGAAATAAGCCAGCATTGTTTTAACCAAAGCTACATGTGCTTGCAGTGGTTGCGTAGAACTACTGTCAGTAGGCTTTGCTTGGTGTGATTGGTCAAAAAGTTTTTAAAGGAAGCTGTAACATTAAGTTCTTGGACAGCTGCCGGGGATGTGAACTGCAGGCATCTTCCCATTGTCGTAACTATGTAATGACGCTGATGCTGGAAAATAAACAGCTCGAGACGCACCCCTCAGCAGGTCCCGTCCCATCCGTGATTTCTACATTGTCCCCCAGCCGGCGATAGGATGCCAGGTGGGAGTCCCTCCCTGGGAGCCGGTGGAGCAGGAACTGGCCTCGGGGCTGTTGTCCTCCTTTCCAGCAGCATGGGAGCACAGCAGCCTCTTGGCCTCCTCACTGCATTGGCCCACAATGAAACTGACAGTGCCATCAACCAGCTGTTCTGTGTATTCCTTCAGGAGAGGCTGCAGCGTCTGGACCATGACCTCCCCATCTGGACCGCAGAGGCACGGGGCATACAAGATGCTGTTCTCTGCTCTCAGTGCCAGCCACCCCTGGGACCCATACATTGCCTCCAGCCCCTGGCGCAGTCAGGGCAGCATAGGGTCAAGAACATGTTCTTCTTTCTGGAAAAGTTCTGCCCAGTCCCTGGGCAGCAGGCTACCCACAGCCTCTGTCCCTGCGGGCCTCAGCTCAACCGGGGAGGGTGTTCCTTGCACAGGAACTGCTCCGGGGCGCTGGCAGCTGTTTCCATCCAGGAGGCCAAGAGATCTTTCTGCCTGGCTGCTGGTCTCTGGTGATTCTCCCTGGGGTGTGATGACACACTCTAGGTATTTTTGTTCCTGCAGAGAAAACCTGGGGGACTCTATCAATCTTCTGCAGAGTGGGCACTCTGGTTTCTTCTCTGCCCAACGCAGGATGCAGCCCATGCAGAACTCATGGCCACAGGGTATCACATAAGCGACACCCTCTTGCTCATCATGACAAATGGGGCAGCTCCACTCTGTCCCCATGGCTTTGTCTGTTCTCCATGGCAAATTCAGGGAGTCCTGAGAAGCTGCTCCCCATCACAGGCACTACCAAAGAATCTCACACACTGCAACAAAACGGAGAAACCTTGGTCCCTTGCTGTCCCAAGGAGGAGATGAAGAAATACCCAATCCCCTGGAGAAGGATGCCCTCCTGACTCCTCAAGCCCTAGTGCCCTTCTCACTACCACTCTGGAGAGACTCAGCCCTCAGATCTTACAGGCATGCTTGACAGGCGGTGTCTTTTCTGAGAGCCTGGGAAGGTGGTCTCTGGCAGCTGAAAATATGTAGGATTGAGACACCTGTCTGTCATAAATAGATAGTGGGAATTAAGTGGTTCAATACCTTTGAGGTCCTGGATTTTTAATTAAATCTCAGGGCTGGAGGCTGGATTTTTCCTTTCTTTCTATATTTTTTGTTGTAAGATCACTCTTGAACGAGCAAATGTTATTAATTGAATGCAGTTTTTTTAACAGGGAGGTTCGCTTCTTACAAAGTAAACACTTTGGACAAAAATCCAGTGTGGCCCTACAAGGCCCTACGCACATCAGCTGGGTATGCTGGTCAAGCACCACCTGTGCAGGTGATCTCTAGTGAAGACTAGAATGAAGGCTTTGCTCCCTGCTCACGGATCTCAGGGGCTCTGAGAACCTGTGCACCCTTGATGACCAGAGCTGCATAAAATATTGTAGGAGACTTAAAGAGCACAATTGCCTTAAACACCAATCACAGAATCACAGAATCAACTAGGCTGGGAAAAACCTGAGATCATTGAGTCCAACCTATGACCAAAGATCACCTTGTCAACCAGATCACAGCACTAAGAGCCATGTCCAGTATTTCCTTAAACACCTCCAGGGACAGTGACTCCACCACCTCCCTGGGAAGTCTATTCCAATGCCCAAAATCACCCTTTCTGTGAAGAATTTTTCCTAATGTCTAGCCTAAACCTCCCCAGTGCAGCTTAAGACTTTGTCTTCTTCTATTGCTGGTTGCCTGGTGGAAGAGACTCACCCCCACCTGGCTACACCCTCCTTTCAGGGAGTTGCTATGGGTTGATAATGTCACCCCTGAGCCTTCTCTTCTCCAGGCTAAACAACCCCAGCTCCCTCAGCTGCTCCTCATAGGACCTGTGTCCCAGACCACTCACCATACTTATTGCCCTCCTCTGGACACATCTGAGCATCTCAACATCCTTCCTAAACTGAGGGTCCCAGAACTGGACACAGCACTCAAGGTGTGGCCTCACCAGTGCTGAGTACAGGGGAAGAATCACTGCCCCGGTCCTGCTGGCCACACCATTCCTGATACAGGCCAGGATGCTGTTGGCCCTCTTGGCCACCAGGCCATACTGCTGGCTCATGTTCAATCACCTGCTGACGAGCACCCTCAGGTCCCTTTCTGCCTGGGCACTGCCCAGCCACTCTGTCCCCAGCCTGTGGTGCTGCAGAGGGTTGTTGTGACTCAAGGGAAGGACCCGGCACCTGGACTTGTTAAACCTCATATCACTGGACTTAGCCCATCTACCCAGCCTGTCCAGGTCCCTCTGCAGAGCCTTCCTACCCTCTAACAGATCAATGCTTTCATCCAATTTGGTGTCATCTAGATTTGCTGATGGTGGACTCAGTCCACTCAGACTATTAATAAAGGGATTCAGCAGGACTGGCCCCAGCGCTGAGCCCTGGGGGGCTCCACTGGTGAATGCCCACCAAGTGGATGTGACACAATTCACTTCCACTCTCTGTGCCTGGCTATGCAGCCAGTTTCTAACCCAGCAAAGAGTGCTCCTGTCCAAGCCGTGGGCTGCCAGCTTTTCCAGGAGTGTCCTGTGGGGAGATGGTGTCAAAGGCATTGCTGAAGGTCGAGTAGACAACATCCACAGCCTTCCCCTCATCCACCAGGTGGGTTATCTGGTTATAAAAGGAGATCAGATTGGTTAAGCACAACCTGCCGCTCCTAAATCCATGCTGGCTGGGTCTGATCCCTCAGCTGTCCTGTAGGTGCTGTGTCACCACATTGAAGGTGATCTGTGCCATAGCCTTACTAGGCACCAAGGTCAGGCTGACAGGCCTGTAGTTTCCTGTGTGCTCCTTATGGCCCTTCTCATGGATGAGCATCACATTGGCCAACCCAGTCATCTGGCACCTCCCTGGTTACTCAGGACTGATGGTAAATGACAGAAAGCATCTTGGCAAGGTCTTCTGCCATCCCCCTCATCAACCTAGGATGGATCCTCTGCGGTCTCATAAACTTGACAGCATCTAAGTGGCTCAGCAGGTCTCTAACTGCTTCCTCCTGGATGACAGGGGAGGCTATTCTGTTTCCTGTCCCCATCTACCAGCTCAGGAGGCCAGTTGTCCTGAGGACAGCCTGTCCAATTGTTGAAAACTGAAGCAAAGAAGACGTTAGGTACCGCAGCCTTTTCCTCATCTTTGCTAACTGTATTCCCCCCTTGTCCAATAAAGAATGGAGGTTCTCCTTGCCCCTCCAAGATGTGTTAAGTTCACCAAAGGACTTTGCCCACCGTGGCAAATTCTCCAAAGAGGCAACTGCTCATCTGTGATGACTGAAGCTTCCCCGCTCTGAACATGTCTCTGTGAAACTGGGAAAGAGTTAACCCACTTGAGATGAACGTGAGATAAGATTGTCTGGGTGCTTTCTCAGACTAGTGGGAGGAAAACAGATACTGGAAGAGAACTGATACTGGACAGAAAGAATCCACAGAGAAAGCCAACCCAGCAGCTGTGCTGAAAATCAACTCTGCGTGTAGCCAATGAGCGTTAATTCCTTTGTTTGCTAAAATGTAGAAAGAGTGAAAAGTTTTGAACACCTTGGGAACCACATCAGCAAGAAGACCAGGGTGAAGAGAGATGCAACAGGATGCTTTCTGGACCCAGGTGTGGTGATAGTTCTTCTTAAATTGTCTTGCTCTTTCTCTCCCTCTGGCCCTCCTTTTCTTTTTCTTTCCTATTCTTCCTCCTCTTTCCTATTTCTGTCTATCTATTTCACACTGACTGTTAAATAAAATCCATACTATTGACTTTGGCACATGGTGTTGTCTGCATCTTAATTCAGGTAGAGGCGTCTGTCAGTAATTGGATCATAACAGATGTGCTGACACAACAGATTGCTGCTGTGAGAGGGTGAGAGGTGCAGCTGATCCTTGGCCCAGGGACTGGCACTGGAGAAGGCAGGTGCAGCTCTTATCTTCCCTGGAGTGTTTGTGCATTGGTGTTACATTCCACCCCTATGTGGAAGGGAGCAAACAAGATTTGTAGATGTTCACAGGTGAAAAAGAATGGCAAAAATCAAAAGGGTCCAAAAAAACCTTACAAGTATTTATTAACAAACTACACACTCAGCATGGCAATTGGTGTGTGTTTTGCCACTATCTTCTCACAGTAAGAGAAACAAAGAATAAAAGAATAGAGGGAAGAAGGGAAAAAGAAATCAGGTAGGAGAGGAAAGAAGTTCATGGTCCTTGGTCAAGCATTGATCCAGCCAACAGGTGTCCAGGGTCCTGAGAGGATGCCACCCAGCCTCTGTGGCGGTACATTTTTACAGGTAAGTTTTCCCCATTACGGGATTAGGTTCCTCACTCTTCATACAAATGAGTTAGCATGTGCAGCCCAGTATTCTGGACCTTTCTGGAAATGGGCGGGGGGGGGGGCTTTGTGGGTTTTTTGGTGGTCTTGATTCTCCCTCTATTGGTCTTGCTTGCTCCTTAACCCCACTCCTACACTTAAGTTGTCCTTTATGTTGTGTGGTCACCGTGGACTGGAACAGGAAATTCAGCTCCAGAATGGTGCTGCGTTACCTTCGTATGTGCCCTTTCCAGGCACATCCTGTTATAACTTGGCTGCTTGATGGCTGTTGGTGTTCAGGGCATAGCAATGTGTTAACTCTTTACTGCCTAGGTTTCTACATTGGTAAAAAAAACCCAGTTACCATCTGATAGGGACAAAAATCATCCTTAGGGCAGAGAAGGGCTTCACATTCTTAATGACAGGGCAACATCTGCACCCTTTTTCCCCCTTTCTCTTGTTTTCCTAGTGTTGTGTTTCTGGCGCTTGTTGTTATTACAGACTTAAGGTGCCAGATGCTACTTTTCCACTGTAGATATATTAATATCTGTAGGGAAGGCATTGATCTGTACAAAAGGGAGTGTGAAGCCAAATTCTTCCTAGATGAGGGTGAAGGGTTCCCTGAGTTGAGGGCTGCTTGGGCAATGATCAAGCCAGTAGGATTTTATAAAATTTGGATGGAGAATATTCTCAGAGCAGAAAATACAGTCTGTTGGGTTTTTATTTATTTATTTATTTATTTATTTATTTATTTTTGGCTTACAATTTAAAATTTAATTCAGTTTAATGAAATTCAAATTAATATAACTCAGAAGGAACGGGTTGTGGTCCACTATAGCCTGAACTGCTGGTGGTCCATTCTGCCGTTCAAAATAATTTTTTCTTTAGGTACCGCAAGATATCCTTCAGCAGATTAAAGAATTGCAGCAGCTTTTCAGGTGGGAATGGACAGGGTTGTGTTGGTCTTGGATTTACTGTCTGCAGGGGGGCTGCGGTATAGGTTGGCGCTGGTGCTGGTGCTGGAGTAACTGCTGGTGCTGGCCTTTTTCCCATTGTGGTCCAGATCCAGTTGTAATAGTACTGAGTGGAGCTGGAGACTGCAGGCCGTTTAGGTCTGGCACAGCCTACTCCCCAGCTGGTCACACCGATTTGCCAGAAAAAGCCAGCACGCTTATCTTGGCAGACAAGAGGCCCTCCACTGTCACCCTGAAGCAGAACAGAGAGGATTAAGGTGCTTTTGCATGCCCCTGTCAGAAGTTAGTTGGCTCTTTTACTCTCCCAGCCCCTGCCAGAACTGGATTCCTGGCAGAGCAAGGCTCTGTTCAAGTTCTGGGACCTGCAGAACCTTGACACCCTTGGGAGCAGGTGGGGGCCTGTAAGGTGAGACTCTCTGTCTCCCCTGCATGTGGATGGTTCAGGGTTGGCATCTGGACCTCAGTGAGCAAGGACACACAGATGGGAAAGGGGGTGGAAGCTCCAGCAGTGGTGCCGAGCTGGGGCTTTGAGAGCAACTGACCAGGGAAAGCAGATGCTGGGCTGTGCTTGGGTGGTGTGATGGGGCTGCCCACACTGCTGGGGGCTGGGGCTCTCATAGCACGCTCCTACCTGGCAGGTGCCAACACCGCCTTGCCCAGCACACACGTGGAAGTCATGGATGTTCCCTTGCAGCCACTCGCTACTGTTGCAGAGCTGCTTATCGACAACTTGGACCTTGGCCTGCTGCAGGACATCTCTACCTGATGCTGTGAGCAGGGAAAGGAATGAGTTCCCAGCAGCTCCTTGCCTATTCTTCTGGCCTGTCTCTGTGTTGAAGTCCTTCCCTAGGGCTTAGCTCTGCCTCTAGAGAGCTGCTGGATTGCTGTGTCCCTGCCCAATGCTGTCTGGCATTGGGCAGCAGGCCAGACCCATCTCTCCAGAGGCACATGTCCCATAGCCCAACTATCATTTTGCCTCTGCTGTCAGGAAGCCCCAGCCATCCCTCCCTTGTGTGTCAGCCTTGCCCTCAGGGCACAGGTCCTTTGTGGGAACTCACATTTGACAATTCTGTCTCCCCAGCCAGCAACGTAACAGTTTTTCAGCTCCGATACTTTCACCGAAGGACCAGGCAGGCAGGCAGTCTGAATGGAAGACCTACACCGGACTGGCCGGTCCAATTCCAGCAAGGCGATGTCGTTATACCCGAGTTCAGGAGTGTATTTCTCGTGAACGATCAGCCGCTTAATCCGGCGCACTTCCACACCAGGGCCTGACTGGCCCAACGAGGTGGCCCCAAGCACGATGGCCCACTCGCTGAGGGGACTGGAAGGCAGATGGAGAGAGGGGTGAGAGGGAGTAGAATCATGTGCTGTGACAGACCAGCACTTCCCTGCCTTCTGCTTCCTGAGGCGGCAGAGAGGAAAACAGGACTACAGAGAGTGAAAGTAGACTCAAGGTAAGTTAAGCTGGAGGCTGCTAGGAAGCAGTGGCATGAGCCCAGTCTTCTCCCTGAGCAGTCTCTCAGCTGGGCCCTGCAATGTCAAGGCACTAGGCACACTGCAAGGAAACGGGATGGGGAGAGCATGCACTGGTGGTATGGGGATATCCCTGTACCTAGGTCCTCCTTACTTTGTGATGTTGAGAAAGCAGTGGGCAGCTGTGAGGAGCCACTGCGCACTGACAAGGGTCCCTCCGCAGACATGCACAGATACCGGTGGGTTCCAGTAGCGACGGACACTGGCGATGCCTGCCCAGGCTCCAGTCCCTGGCATGACATCTGTGCCACCCACCACACGTGTTGAGCCGAATGGTAGCACCCATGGGCCGGAGCCCACAGGTCTGTCTGTAAGCAGAAGGTCATTACTGTCCTGTGAGAAGGCTTCCACAAGGCTTTGGTTGCAAAGCCAGCAGGGACAGGAAACTGCCTGGGGTGTGCATATGTCGGCCTGTTTCTGCTTGAGCCCCGTAGACAAGTGGTGCCAGCCGCCTGGGTACTGGTGATGAACTGAGACTCCTGCCTAGGGCTTTGGAAACTGGTATGGATACAGGCGGCAAGTGGGCATCCTCAGGGAACCCCCTAAGCCTTAGCCTGGCTCCCCTCAGGTCAAGCCTGGGGCTACTTACCCACAGGTGCCATGTGCAGGCCTGCACAGAGCCAGAAGGATGAGGATGTACAGCAAAATCATCGTGGTCAGACACAGAAGTCAGCTGCAAGGAGAGAAGGCCTGTCACCTTCAGTGCAGCTGCCAACGTAGTGCCCACAGAATCTGCACTGCCACAGTGCCCTTGCTCCTGGAGCTGATGTCACAGAGGGACTGGTTCCATGTTCAGGGCATGGTGTTGGCCTCTGTAGGTGGGGGGAAGGGCAACACAGAACCACAGAAAGGTCTGGATTGGAAAGTACCTTAAGGATCGACTAGTTTCAAACCCCAGCCATGCACATGGATGCCTTCCACTACACCAGGTTGCTGAGAGTCCCACCCAAGCTGGCCTCAAATGGTAACAGGAATGGGGCATCCACAGCTTCTCTGGGCAGGCAACCTGTGCCAGTACTTTGACAATGATACAAGATTTTACTTGTCATCAAAAAATCCTACAGAATTTGCAGCAACAACAATTAAAAGCAACACACATTCTGATTTTTAAAAACAATTTGCGAAATTGTTTTCACTTGCTTTGCTTGAGACAGAAAAACCAACTAAACAAATGTAACTCAAGGCCTTAAAAAAAAGTCTCAATTCCTAAGCTCTTTTGGTGTTGTTTAGAAACTAACTATGACGAATTCTAATTCAAAGTCATGTTCCTTCAAGAAGCCAGAGCCCCTTTACAGTTGAGCCTGTTTATTTAGTCGTTTCCACTGGACTGCTGAACAGCTTACCCCTATTTCGAGAGGTACAGCAGAGGCTGTGCATTGGACTGCCATTTCAGTTACTGCCAATAAGTTCCTCTCTTTGATTACCACATTCCAGTTTTCTTAGCTTTCCTTTGATGAAGTTCAGGGAAGACCAATGAGAGAGAAGGTTCCTGCCAAGATATCCAGAGTCCAGTTTCAAGTTCCCTAGCGTGCTGTACAGCACATGCACAGATGGATCATGTGTCAGAAGCCTAAGACACTGCACTTCCAGCTGCTGTCCCCAAGAGCTGGAAGCCCCTAGTGTTATAAATAACCTGGCTTTAGTAGGTGGGGTTTGGATCCAAAGAAACACCCTGTGCCCTGTGCACAGACCCTTGTTACTTTTTGTTACTCTGACTTGCCGCTGAGGTCCTGGGCTTATCCTGGGGCCTCCTCCTCGGTTGTCTTTGTTTTTAATAAACAGGCCCAGGCTTTTTAAAAATACTCTGGCTCTGATTCGCCTGTTTTTAACACCTAGGACCTGTCTTCCCTTAGTCCACTACCTAGCATGAGAGGTTGGAAGGAGGCACAGCCAGGACAGGTGACCCAAACTGGCCAAAGAGATATTGCAGACCCTCTGACATCCTGCTCAGTATTCCAAGCTGCGTGCAAGAAGGAGGAAGGAGAGGATGTTTGGAGTGATGGCATTTGTCCTCCCAAGTCACTGTGAGGTGTGAGGGGGCCCTGCTGTCCTGGAGATGCAAAACACCTGCCTACCCATGGGAAATGGTGAATGAGTTCTTTGGGGCTTTTTGCTTGTGTGTGTAGCTTCTGCATTCCCTATGCAACTGAATTATTCTCCACCTGTGAGTTTTCCAGCTTTTACCCTGGCAATTGTCTGCCCAGTCCATCCTGCTGGTGGGTCATTGAGCGAGAATGACTGTGTGTGGTGCTTGGTTGCTGGCTGGGATTAAACCACAACATGAGAAATAGAGAAAAAGTGGTTTAAATGCAAGAGGAGGGAGAATGAAGCTTCCGATTTTTGGAATGGTGGTGGTTTTTCTGTTTTCCTAAGCCTAAGCCTTCCTTCCTATGGCCTGTCCAGCACCTGATGTGTGGTCTCTCTCACAGCTTCAAATTTGGCTGGGACTGGCCCAAATGGGCCCTCTGCTTTCCTCCTACCAGCACTTTGTGAGTTGTCTCACAGTGTGTTGGGGTGGGAATCCTTAAAATCCGAAGGTTTTGGGAAAGCTGCAAAAGGCAGGCCTCACAGACAGCAGAACTGCGATTAGAGCTAAGCAGTAGCCATAAGATCTGTCAGCAGAAAAATCATATAAGGAGTAGAAGAGTAAGGACAAATAGAACAATGCTCTGTGTATTAAACAGAATAACTCCCTAAGATACAGAAAAGTATATCTAGCGAGATGTTAGGAAATTCTAAGCTTAATGATGGAGCTCTGTGCAATGCATCTTAAGGCTTACAAGCAGGTATTGTATTTGAAATAAGCCAGCATTGTTTTAACCAAAGCTACATGTGCTTGCAGTGGTTGCGTAGAACTACTGTCAGTAGGCTTTGCTTGGTGTGATTGGTCAAAAAGTTTTTAAAGGAAGCTGTAACATTAAGTTCTTGGACAGCTGCCGGGGATGTGAACTGCAGGCATCTTCCCATTGTCGTAACTATGTAATGACGCTGATGCTGGAAAATAAACAGCTCGAGACGCACCCCTCAGCAGTCCCGTCCCATCCGTGATTTCTACATTGTCCCCCAGCCGGCGATAGGATGCCAGGTGGGAGTCCCTCCCTGGGAGCCGGTGGAGCAGGAACTGGCCTCGGGGCTGTTGTCCTCCTTTCCAGCAGCATGGGAGCACAGCAGCCTCTTGGCCTCCTCACTGCATTGGCCCACAATGAAACTGACAGTGCCATCAACCAGCTGTTCTGTGTATTCCTTCAGGAGAGGCTGCAGCGTCTGGACCATGACCTCCCCATCTGGACCGCAGAGGCACGGGGCATACAAGATGCTGTTCTCTGCTCTCAGTGCCAGCCACCCCTGGGACCCATACATTGCCTCCAGCCCCTGGCGCAGTCAGGGCAGCATAGGGTCAAGAACATGTTCTTCTTTCTGGAAAAGTTCTGCCCAGTCCCTGGGCAGCAGGCTACCCACAGCCTCTGTCCCTGCGGGCCTCAGCTCAACCGGGGAGGGTGTTCCTTGCACAGGAACTGCTCCGGGGCGCTGGCAGCTGTTTCCATCCAGGAGGCCAAGAGATCTTTCTGCCTGGCTGCTGGTCTCTGGTGATTCTCCCTGGGGTGTGATGACACACTCTAGGTATTTTTGTTCCTGCAGAGAAAACCTGGGGGACTCTATCAATCTTCTGCAGAGTGGGCACTCTGGTTTCTTCTCTGCCCAACGCAGGATGCAGCCCATGCAGAACTCATGGCCACAGGGTATCACATAAGCGACACCCTCTTGCTCATCATGACAAATGGGGCAGCTCCACTCTGTCCCCATGGCTTTGTCTGTTCTCCATGGCAAATTCAGGGAGTCCTGAGAAGCTGCTCCCCATCACAGGCACTACCAAAGAATCTCACACACTGCAACAAAACGGAGAAACCTTGGTCCCTTGCTGTCCCAAGGAGGAGATGAAGAAATACCCAATCCCCTGGAGAAGGATGCCCTCCTGACTCCTCAAGCCCTAGTGCCCTTCTCACTACCACTCTGGAGAGACTCAGCCCTCCAGATCTTACAGGCATGCTTGACAGGCGGTGTCTTTTCTGAGAGCCTGGGAAGGTGGTCTCTGGCAGCTGAAAATATGTAGGATTGAGACACCTGTCTGTCATAAATAGATAGTGGGAATTAAGTGGTTCAATACCTTTGAGGTCCTGGATTTTTAATTAAATCTCAGGGCTGGAGGCTGGATTTTTCCTTTCTTTCTATATTTTTTGTTGTAAGATCACTCTTGAACGAGCAAATGTTATTAATTGAATGCAGTTTTTTTAACAGGGAGGTTCGCTTCTTACAAAGTAAACACTTTGGACAAAAATCCAGTGTGGCCCTACAAGGCCCTACGCACATCAGCTGGGTATGCTGGTCAAGCACCACCTGTGCAGGTGATCTCTAGTGAAGACTAGAATGAAGGCTTTGCTCCCTGCTCACGGATCTCAGGGGCTCTGAGAACCTGTGCACCCTTGATGACCAGAGCTGCATAAAATATTGTAGGAGACTTAAAGAGCACAATTGCCTTAAACACCAATCACAGAATCACAGAATCAACTAGGCTGGGAAAAACCTGAGATCATTGAGTCCAACCTATGACCAAAGATCACCTTGTCAACCAGATCACAGCACTAAGAGCCATGTCCAGTCTTTCCTTAAACACCTCCAGGGACAGTGACTCCACCACCTCCCTGGGAAGTCTATTCCAATGCCCAAAATCACCCTTTCTGTGAAGAATTTTTCCTAATGTCTAGCCTAAACCTCCCCAGTGCAGCTTAAGACTTTGTCTTCTTCTATTGCTGGTTGCCTGGTGGAAGAGACTCACCCCCACCTGGCTACACCCTCCTTTCAGGGAGTTGCTATGGGTTGATAATGTCACCCCTGAGCCTTCTCTTCTCCAGGCTAAACAACCCCAGCTCCCTCAGCTGCTTCTCATAGGACCTGTGTCCCAGACCACTCACCATACTTATTGCCCTCCTCTGGACACATCTGAGCATCTCAACATCCTTCCTAAACTGAGGGTCCCAGAACTGGACACAGCACTCAAGGTGTGGCCTCACCAGTGCTGAGTACAGGGGAAGAATCACTGCCCCGGTCCTGCTGGCCACACCATTCCTGATACAGGCCAGGATGCTGTTGGCCCTCTTGGCCACCAGGCCATACTGCTGGCTCATGTTCAATCACCTGCTGACGAGCACCCTCAGGTCCCTTTCTGCCTGGGCACTGCCCAGCCACTCTGTCCCCAGCCTGTGGTGCTGCAGAGGGTTGTTGTGACTCAAGGGAAGGACCCGGCACCTGGACTTGTTAAACCTCATATCACTGGACTTAGCCCATCTACCCAGCCTGTCCAGGTCCCTCTGCAGAGCCTTCCTACCCTCTAACAGATCAATGCTTTCATCCAATTTGGTGTCATCTAGATTTGCTGATGGTGGACTCAGTCCACTCAGACTATTAATAAAGGGATTCAGCAGGACTGGCCCCAGCGCTGAGCCCTGGGGGGCTCCACTGGTGAATGCCCACCAAGTGGATGTGACACAATTCACTTCCACTCTCTGTGCCTGGCTATGCAGCCAGTTTCTAACCCAGCAAAGAGTGCTCCTGTCCAAGCCGTGGGCTGCCAGCTTTTCCAGGAGTGTCCTGTGGGGAGATGGTGTCAAAGGCATTGCTGAAGGTCGAGTAGACAACATCCACAGCCTTCCCCTCATCCACCAGGTGGGTTATCTGGTTATCAAAGGAGATCAGATTGGTTAAGCACAACCTGCCGCTCCTAAATCCATGCTGGCTGGGTCTGATCCCTCAGCTGTCCTGTAGGTGCTGTGTCACCACATTGAAGGTGATCTGTGCCATAGCCTTACTAGGCACCAAGGTCAGGCTGACAGGCCTGTAGTTTCCTGTGTGCTCCTTATGGCCCTTCTCATGGATGAGCATCACATTGGCCAACCCAGTCATCTGGCACCTCCCTGGTTACTCAGGACTGATGGTAAATGACAGAAAGCATCTTGGCAAGGTCTTCTGCCATCCCCCTCATCAACCTAGGATGGATCCTCTGCGGTCTCATAAACTTGACAGCATCTAAGTGGCTCAGCAGGTCTCTAACTGCTTCCTCCTGGATGACAGGGGAGGCTATTCTGTTTCCTGTCCCCATCTACCAGCTCAGGAGGCCAGTTGTCCTGAGGACAGCCTGTCCAATTGTTGAAAACTGAAGCAAAGAAGACGTTAGGTACCGCAGCCTTTTCCTCATCTTTGCTAACTGTATTCCCCCCTTGTCCAATAAAGAATGGAGGTTCTCCTTGCCCCTCCAAGATGTGTTAAGTTCACCAAAGGACTTTGCCCACCGTGGCAAATTCTCCAAAGAGGCAACTGCTCATCTGTGATGACTGAAGCTTCCCCGCTCTGAACATGTCTCTGTGAAACTGGGAAAGAGTTAACCCACTTGAGATGAACGTGAGATAAGATTGTCTGGGTGCTTTCTCAGACTAGTGGGAGGAAAACAGATACTGGAAGAGAACTGATACTGGACAGAAAGAATCCACAGAGAAAGCCAACCCAGCAGCTGTGCTGAAAATCAACTCTGCGTGTAGCCAATGAGCGTTAATTCCTTTGTTTGCTAAAATGTAGAAAGAGTGAAAAGTTTTGAACACCTTGGGAACCACATCAGCAAGAAGACCAGGGTGAAGAGAGATGCAACAGGATGCTTTCTGGACCCAGGTGTGGTGATAGTTCTTCTTAAATTGTCTTGCTCTTTCTCTCCCTCTGGCCCTCCTTTTCTTTTTCTTTCCTATTCTTCCTCCTCTTTCCTATTTCTGTCTATCTATTTCACACTGACTGTTAAATAAAATCCATACTATTGACTTTGGCACATGGTGTTGTCTGCATCTTAATTCAGGTAGAGGCGTCTGTCAGTAATTGGATCATAACAGATGTGCTGACACAACAGATTGCTGCTGTGAGAGGGTGAGAGGTGCAGCTGATCCTTGGCCCAGGGACTGGCACTGGAGAAGGCAGGTGCAGCTCTTATCTTCCCTGGAGTGTTTGTGCATTGGTGTTACATTCCACCCCTATGTGGAAGGGAGCAAACAAGATTTGTAGATGTTCACAGGTGAAAAAGAATGGCAAAAATCAAAAGGGTCCAAAAAAACCTTACAAGTATTTATTAACAAACTACACACTCAGCATGGCAATTGGTGTGTGTTTTGCCACTATCTTCTCACAGTAAGAGAAACAAAGAATAAAAGAATAGAGGGAAGAAGGGAAAAAGAAATCAGGTAGGAGAGGAAAGAAGTTCATGGTCCTTGGTCAAGCATTGATCCAGCCAACAGGTGTCCAGGGTCCTGAGAGGATGCCACCCAGCCTCTGTGGCGGTACATTTTTACAGGTAAGTTTTCCCCATTACGGGATTAGGTTCCTCACTCTTCATACAAATGAGTTAGCATGTGCAGCCCAGTATTCTGGACCTTTCTGGAAATGGGCGGGGGGGGGGCTTTGTGGGTTTTTTGGTGGTCTTGATTCTCCCTCTATTGGTCTTGCTTGCTCCTTAACCCCACTCCTACACTTAAGTTGTCCTTTATGTTGTGTGGTCACCGTGGACTGGAACAGGAAATTCAGCTCCAGAATGGTGCTGCGTTACCTTCGTATGTGCCCTTTCCAGGCACATCCTGTTATAACTTGGCTGCTTGATGGCTGTTGGTGTTCAGGGCATAGCAATGTGTTAACTCTTTACTGCCTAGGTTTCTACATTGGTAAAAAAAACCCAGTTACCATCTGATAGGGACAAAAATCATCCTTAGGGCAGAGAAGGGCTTCACATTCTTAATGACAGGGCAACATCTGCACCCTTTTTCCCCCTTTCTCTTGTTTTCCTAGTGTTGTGTTTCTGGCGCTTGTTGTTATTACAGACTTAAGGTGCCAGATGCTACTTTTCCACTGTAGATATATTAATATCTGTAGGGAAGGCATTGATCTGTACAAAAGGGAGTGTGAAGCCAAATTCTTCCTAGATGAGGGTGAAGGGTTCCCTGAGTTGAGGGCTGCTTGGGCAATGATCAAGCCAGTAGGATTTTATAAAATTTGGATGGAGAATATTCTCAGAGCAGAAAATACAGTCTGTTGGGTTTTTATTTATTTATTTATTTCTTTATTTCTTTATTTTTGGCTTACAATTTAAAATTTAATTCAGTTTAATGAAATTCAAATTAATATAACTCAGAAGGAACGGGTTGTGGTCCACTATAGCCTGAACTGCTGGTGGTCCATTCTGCCGTTCAAAATAATTTTTTCTTTAGGTACCGCAAGATATCCTTCAGCAGATTAAAGAATTGCAGCAGCTTTTCAGGTGGGAATGGACAGGGTTGTGTTGGTCTTGGATTTACTGTCTGCAGGGGGGCTGCGGTATAGGTTGGCGCTGGTGCTGGTGCTGGAGTAACTGCTGGTGCTGGCCTTTTTCCCATTGTGGTCCAGATCCAGTTGTAATAGTACTGAGTGGAGCTGGAGACTGCAGGCCGTTTAGGTCTGGCACAGCCTACTCCCCAGCTGGTCACACCGATTTGCCAGAAAAAGCCAGCACGCTTATCTTGGCAGACAAGAGGCCCTCCACTGTCACCCTGAAGCAGAACAGAGAGGATTAAGGTGCTTTTGCATGCCCCTGTCAGAAGTTAGTTGGCTCTTTTACTCTCCCAGCCCCTGCCAGAACTGGATTCCTGGCAGAGCAAGGCTCTGTTCAAGTTCTGGGACCTGCAGAACCTTGACACCCTTGGGAGCAGGTGGGGGCCTGTAAGGTGAGACTCTCTGTCTCCCCTGCATGTGGATGGTTCAGGGTTGGCATCTGGACCTCAGTGAGCAAGGACACACAGATGGGAAAGGGGGTGGAAGCTCCAGCAGTGGTGCCGAGCTGGGGCTTTGAGAGCAACTGACCAGGGAAAGCAGATGCTGGGCTGTGCTTGGGTGGTGTGATGGGGCTGCCCACACTGCTGGGGGCTGGGGCTCTCATAGCACGCTCCTACCTGGCAGGTGCCAACACCGCCTTGCCCAGCACACACGTGGAAGTCATGGATGTTCCCTTGCAGCCACTCGCTACTGTTGCAGAGCTGCTTATCGACAACTTGGACCTTGGCCTGCTGCAGGACATCTCTACCTGATGCTGTGAGCAGGGAAAGGAATGAGTTCCCAGCAGCTCCTTGCCTATTCTTCTGGCCTGTCTCTGTGTTGAAGTCCTTCCCTAGGGCTTAGCTCTGCCTCTAGAGAGCTGCTGGATTGCTGTGTCCCTGCCCAATGCTGTCTGGCATTGGGCAGCAGGCCAGACCCATCTCTCCAGAGGCACATGTCCCATAGCCCAACTATCATTTTGCCTCTGCTGTCAGGAAGCCCCAGCCATCCCTCCCTTGTGTGTCAGCCTTGCCCTCAGGGCACAGGTCCTTTGTGGGAACTCACATTTGACAATTCTGTCTCCCCAGCCAGCAACGTAACAGTTTTTCAGCTCCGATACTTTCACCGAAGGACCAGGCAGGCAGGCAGTCTGAATGGAAGACCTACACCGGACTGGCCGGTCCAATTCCAGCAAGGCGATGTCGTTATACCCGAGTTCAGGAGTGTATTTCTCGTGAACGATCAGCCGCTTAATCCGGCGCACTTCCACACCAGGGCCTGACTGGCCCAACGAGGTGGCCCCAAGCACGATGGCCCACTCGCTGAGGGGACTGGAAGGCAGATGGAGAGAGGGGTGAGAGGGAGTAGAATCATGTGCTGTGACAGACCAGCACTTCCCTGCCTTCTGCTTCCTGAGGCGGCAGAGAGGAAAACAGGACTACAGAGAGTGAAAGTAGACTCAAGGTAAGTTAAGCTGGAGGCTGCTAGGAAGCAGTGGCATGAGCCCAGTCTTCTCCCTGAGCAGTCTCTCAGCTGGGCCCTGCAATGTCAAGGCACTAGGCACACTGCAAGGAAACGGGATGGGGAGAGCATGCACTGGTGGTATGGGGATATCCCTGTACCTAGGTCCTCCTTACTTTGTGATGTTGAGAAAGCAGTGGGCAGCTGTGAGGAGCCACTGCGCACTGACAAGGGTCCCTCCGCAGACATGCACAGATACCGGTGGGTTCCAGTAGCGACGGACACTGGCGATGCCTGCCCAGGCTCCAGTCCCTGGCATGACATCTGTGCCACCCACCACACGTGTTGAGCCGAAGGTAGCACCCATGGGCCGGAGCCCACAGGTCTGTCTGTAAGCAGAAGGTCATTACTGTCCTGTGAGAAGGCTTCCACAAGGCTTTGGTTGCAAAGCCAGCAGGGACAGGAAACTGCCTGGGGTGTGCATATGTCGGCCTGTTTCTGCTTGAGCCCCGTAGACAAGTGGTGCCAGCCACCTGGGTACTGGTGATGAACTGAGACTCCTGCCTAGGGCTTTGGAAACTGGTATGGATACAGGCGGCAAGTGGGCATCCTCAGGGAACCCCCTAAGCCTTAGCCTGGCTCCCCTCAGGTCAAGCCTGGGGCTACTTACCCACAGGTGCCATGTGCAGGCCTGCACAGAGCCAGAAGGATGAGGATGTACAGCAAAATCATCGTGGTCAGACACAGAAGTCAGCTGCAAGGAGAGAAGGCCTGTCACCTTCAGTGCAGCTGCCAACGTAGTGCCCACAGAATCTGCACTGCCACAGTGCCCTTGCTCCTGGAGCTGATGTCACAGAGGGACTGGTTCCATGTTCAGGGCATGGTGTTGGCCTCTGTAGGTGGGGGGAAGGGCAACACAGAACCACAGAAAGGTCTGGATTGGAAGGGCAACACAGAACCACAGAAAGGTCTGGATTGGAAAGTACCTTAAGGATCGACTAGTTTCAAACCCCAGCCATGCACATGGATGCCTTCCACTACACCAGGTTGCTGAGAGTCCCACCCAAGCTGGCCTCAAATGGTAACAGGAATGGGGCATCCACAGCTTCTCTGGGCAGGCAACCTGTGCCAGTACTTTGACAATGATACAAGATTTTACTTGTCATCAAAAAATCCTACAGAATTTGCAGCAACAACAATTAAAAGCAACACACATTCTGATTTTTAAAAACAATTTGTGAAATTGTTTTCACTTGCTTTGCTTGAGACAGAAAAACCAACTAAACAAACTTTAACTCAAGGCCTTAAAAAAAAGTCTCAATGCCTAAGCTCTTTTGGTGTTGTTTAGAAACTATGCCAAATTCTAATTAAAAGTCATGTTCCTTCAAGAAGCCAGAGCCCCTTTACAGTTGAGCCTGTTTATTTAGTCGTTTCCACTGGACTGCTGAACAGCTTACCCCTATTTCGAGAGGTACAGCAGAGGCTGTGCATTGGACTGCCATTTCAGTTACTGCCAATAAGTTCCTCTCTTTGATTACCACATTCCATTTTTCTTAGCTTTCCTTTGATGAAGTTCAGGGAAGACCAATGAGAGAGAAGGTTCCTGCCAAGATATCCAGAGTCCAGTTTCAAGTTCCCTAGTGTGCTGTACAGCACATACACAGATGGATCATGTGTCAGAAGCCTAAGACACTGCATTTCCAGCTGCTGTCCCCAAGAGCTGGAAGCCCCTAGGACCTGTCTTCCCTTAGTCCACTACTCCCTTGTCCTCCTCTTCAAGTGGGCAGTTCCAGCCCTTTGGAGGGACCTTTTCCCTTTGGGCTTGACTTGCCTGCCCACAGCTGCATTTTGCAAATCCCAGCTCAGGGAGGCCTTGGCTCACACAGCAGAATGAGGGGGACTGCACACATGGCTATCTGTGAAAATAGGCCACTTTATTTCTACAGCAACATGAACTTTGCCAGCAAAGGCAATCTGCCTTGCACCAGGTCTTAAGACATTTCAGTGTTCATCCATTCCCAATACACTCAAAAAAAGGAGAATTATATTTAAGCATTTCTCATGGAAGGAGGAATTGACTCCAGTACAACTTAATAATAGGACTGGAGACTCCCTAACAGAAAAACAATTTTAAAACCTCTACAACTGACATAACAAAAGTATGCATATGCGACAAATGGTAAAATGAAAAAAAAACTTCCCCAATTTTCCAGATTTTCTTGGTACACTTTCCTGTCTCAGCTCTATGTTATTGCTTCATAGTTGTCATTAAAACATTTTAATAGAATAGTGAACATTTTTAGAATTCCAGAGCAGAAATGAAAAGGAAGATGGGATCCTCTTCCGTGGTTTTGATTTTAAAGTTTTAAAGACTCGATACTGTGACCAGGAATGAAATAAAACACAAGTGAGGGGACAGCAGAGATAGAAAGGTGGAAGTTTACTATTGTCTTCTAATTTAATTTAAGAAGTGACTAGGAAGAGAAAGATGGCATATATACATACACACACATACATACACACACACATATACATACACAAAAATATTCAAAGATGGAAATAGTATTTCTGTAGAATTTGAAAGATTTAAAGTAAAGGAGGAATCAAAGTAATAACACATAACAGTATAAAAACTCCAAGAATATACTTAATTGCAATTCTCATTCCATAATTTAACAGTTCTAAATCTGCTTGCATGAATCAACAGAAGATACACTGGTAGTGAAATGAAAAGATAAAAAAGTACGTTTACTCTTGCATGTAGTGTATATATATATATATATATATATATATATATATATATATATAACTCCAAAATGGCTTTTTTCATCACTTCTGAAAGACACAGGTTGCACTGCAGGTATTGCATCTTTATAGTGTTGCACATTAGTGTTTTAGCTCCTATTCTTCAAAAGATATTGAGGATCTGTCTCACAAGATTTTTTACAATAGTAGAAAAACAAATCATTAAAATGTAAATTAGAAGCTTTCCTAAAACTAATGCCATAGAGAATAAGCCATGATGACAGATTACACTGTGATTTGCAAGTTATCAGGCAATGAAAGACCAGAAGCTTACAAAAAATGCAGTGACTGACTAATCTATCAACTGCAAATCCTCTGCAACAAGTGGTGAAATTGAAAGGCAGTAGTCAAAAGAGCACAAATCAGTATCAGTCTAACAGATGAACTAACCTGAAAAAAATACAGTTCTGTGCAGCTGGTCAGAGACCAATACCACAAAATCAGTTATAGTTCGACAATTAATGATGAGTGTCGTGGTTTGACATGGAAGTGATTTTTTTTTTTTCAGGAAGTTGGGTCAAACCAATCAGTGGTCAAGTTTGGATATTGGCACCTGAAGTGACCACTGAAGATAGGGATACGCCTCTGAGAACACAGGGGGTTAAAAGCAAGAACTCCCAAGAGCTCGCTCTCTTTGGTTCCAGTCAAGGTGCTGTGCAGACCTCCCCTGCCCAGCCATGGGGCTGGGTGGGGGAGGGGATACCATGAGGCCTGGTCGAGGTGAGCCGAGGGGTAGAAGGACTGGAACCGAGCCAGCTCCTGTGGACGGAAGGGTGGAGAGAAGCGGAGATGTCTTTGTCATTCCCCCCCCCAGAGGGAAGAGATAGAGAGTCCGGACGGCACCTGTAACTTTGCCGGCGCGGAGGAGAAGGAGGGGGGGGGGAAGGCGCCCAGCCTTGGCCTTGGGAATCGGCTGCTGGGCAGAGATATCAGCCGTCCAGGGAGTCTGAGCTTTTAACCCTTTCCTGAGAAATGAAGGCTTTGTAAAATATTACTCCTCCTTGATTTGAAGTAGAAGAGAGACAGTCTGGGATCCGAGATGATGGAAGAAGAAATTCTCGAGTCGGAAGGAGATGATGGAGTGGCTTGTGGCTGGACTTCTCTTGTTAGCCATAGACTGAACCAAATTCTCCTAACAGAAGCTGCAATTAGGGTGGTGCGTTGGTGTGCCAGGAGACCTGTTTCAGTGATTACCAGCAGAGGAGTAGAGAGAAGGTGTGGAGAAGCCTTCTATCTTCAAGGAAGAAGAAGAGGAGAAGAAGACCTCTGTTCTTGGACCCTCAGCCCCAGGGGAAAATGGGGGGGACTGTAGTCCCAAAATGAGAAACTGAACTGTTGTCTCTTTTGGTCCATGGCAAAGCATCCTTAAAGGAGCCCTATGAGCAGTCTGTCCATGCACGGTGGTGAGAGCACTGTGACATGGAAAGGAGAGTGTCACCATGGCAAATTTCCTCCGGGCAGTTGCCATGTGTGACATGGAAACACAAGGGTGGCAATTGTGTTTCCTGGGGGGGGTCTGTGGCACAGGAGAGACTCCTGTCTCCCTTGAAAGACTGAGTATTTGAATATCTGAAGGGGAGCAACTTGATCAGGATCCTGGGTGGTGTCTCACTGTTAGGTTTGTTTAGAAATTAGGTGGGAGGAGGAGGGGTGTTTTGGAAAGTCTTCATCCAGGATTTAGTGTTTGTAGTTTTTTTCTAGTAGTAGTAGTTTAATAAAGTTCTTTCTTTGTTACTAAGATGGGCCTGCTCTGCTCTGTTCCTGATCACATCTCACAGCAATTATTTAAAAAAGTATATTTTCATGGGGGCGCTGGCATCGTGCCAGTGTCAAACCATGACAATGAGATTCTCAAAACTATCTGATAAATTCAGAGTACAAGTACCAAAGTCACACCACTGTTTCTGGAAATCCCACCTCTAAAACACTTGGTTTTGCTATCTGTTTTTTCTTTTCTGTATTACCATTCAGCCACTTTTATATATCAAATTGTATACGATTAGCATAAGATTTTTTTAACATGTAATTTCTAAAGAACACCATGAAAATAAAAAAATCCAAACTTAAATCAAATTGGAATTGTATTTATTTTGCCTCTTGAACTCGATAACATTCACTTCTGCTTACATATCTGAAATATAATTCTGTTTCACAACAGCTTCTATATCTACAAATGTGGAAACCACATACAGTTTTGCATTAAGAAAAAATCTACTGCTCAGTGAGCAGTTTGCAAAGAAGTAACAGCTCATGGTAACTCTTTCTTACCTGTATTAACCCACTTACCTGTATTAACGCACCAGTATTAACCCACTGCCAAGAAACGATAACACAACTCCAAAGGAAAGGGCTTAAGTTTCAAATATAAAATTATATTTAATCATTTGTGCAGATGTTTAGTCTATAGATGAAAACAGTTTCAGGGTAAATACTTACATATTGCTGAAAATGCTTCAAGGAAAATAAAAATTTATCTGAGACATGCCCTGAGCTATCTAGATTCCTTGATAGTGCAATGCTGCAGTGATGCCTGGTTTCACCCTGGCTTTTGCAAATGAAACACAGTAACTGCTCACAGAGCTCCTAAATGGCTGACACAGCACAGTATTATATGCACTACAGCAGTTCTTGTAGCTTTGCCAAGTTTCTCTCCATCCACTGGATATTGAGCTGAATTGTGTCAATTGCCGCTTTTACGCAATGCAGTTGAGAACTCTCCTCTGATTTTGACTCAAAAAATGACTTGACCTGCATAGCAAGAATAAAGAAAGAAAAAGAAAATCTTAATTAAAATCAACATTAGCCAGAAAAATAGGTTCAGCAGCAAAGGTTATACACACGTTGCAGGAAATCCGTTTTTGAGAACTGTTTGTATCTACGCAGTAAACAAACCTCTCCAAGGAGTTCCCAAAATGCAAGGAAAGCATTTTCATGGATACAGCAGCAATAACTCATTTGGTTTCAATATGTCATTTCACCAATAAACAGACACTCATTTACCATATCACAAAGCCTGCAGAGGATGCAGAGCTCTGGAAAAGGAGTCCTATTCTGTGACAAAGAATTGGTTGTTGCAAGCAATCCTCTTCAGCATTCTGGAACAGCCCCCACACCCAATCATCTTTATAACTGTCAATGGTAACACTTAAACTATTATAAACGAAACCATTAACACCTATCTCTACCAAATTATATGAATGAAAACATTAGACTAAACCGTAAAGAAGCCTTTTTAGGGAAGACAACAGAGCTTTCTAAAAGCTAGTAAACAACTCTTGGCTGATACTCAACTTCCACAATAACTCTTCGGGATTGATGACAGAAAAAAACCAGCAAAAAGCAATTTTTATGGCACAGTATCACATTTCAGAGATGCAGAACATGTATCTCATTTACAAAATCTAGAACAAAATTACATATAAATCAAGTCATTATTTTGTGAGACTGTGTGTTCCAGTGTACAGGAACTGTACATATACTCTCAACAGGGTATCAAGGATATAAATAAGACGTGAACGTGTATTTTCCTCATCCTTCAACTAAATGAAAACAACACTGGCACTAGAAAATACCCCTTTCCGGTAGATAGTGCCACCAACCTCAAGCAGATGTGCCTTCGTTGCAAACTGAGAAGTTGACCAGGTAATGATATTCTGAATAGTATAGGAGCCTAGGTGAAACCTGTAAGACAAACAAATAATTTTCAGCTAGGAGACACTTTAGGATGCAGTTTTGGTGTATGTATCCATTCTTTTCTATTTTTGCTACTTTTTTGTTTAGTAGTTCAAAAATATTAAAAGCACTTAAATGCAATACCTTACATTATAATTACATCCCTTATTTTTCTAAAGAAATATATGTTCTTAGAAATCCAAGCCTCTGGCTCCCTATTCCCTCTAAAATGTAATATTAGAGAGAAAAGCCATGGAAAATTTTCAAACTATCACAGATCAAACAGTAAAGAACTGAGGACACCACACAGTGAATATCAAGATCTGTATTTGTGGTACCTATGTGTTCTAAAGCTCTACCAGAATTGAATTTGCAACCAAGTTTTCTTTCAAGTGAGGTAACTCTGTAATACTGGTTTATGAAGAGCTTGCTAGAGCAGAAGTTTTCATAGAGGAGAAACTTCTAAAGCAGCATGAAACTATTTAAAATCAAAACTGGGATTTAGAAACAGAGATTTCTAGTACTGCTGGCTTTTTGAAGACTTGGGGGGGCAGCTTTCCTGCTGGATACACTTCAAGGACAGTGAAAGATAACATATTTCTGAAGCAAGTGTATATTTTGGTTACTTGGTTTTAGGAGTGCTGTGGCAATTCAGAAAATATAAATGCTGAATTATTTCCCTGGATGTCCTTTTGAAACCATTTGATTCACATCAATATCTTGCAACTGAACCAATCATCTTAGAGACAGCAACCTTTCAAGAGAAATTAAGATCAAGATTGTTTAGAATTACTCTGGGGCTCTAGGACACTTGTTCAGAGTTCAAATTTTATGTAGCAAGTTGTATTTGTAAACTCTAATTTTAAAACATGATTTAGAATTTTAATATGAATCTTATATGAACGCTCCTATTTATTGTCTTGTTTGAAACAAAGAAATAAGTGCTTTTGCCACAGTGAGTTTGAAAGTTTCAGCTGCATCAAAAGCCTTACTTTCGTGTAAGCTTTTCCCAGTTTTCTTTGACGAAGTCCCAGGCCAGCAAACACCCAGGCAAACTCTGGCCAACGGTTGCTATGATATGTGAAAGCTCCTGTGACCTGATGATTTCTCCTTCAAGACTGTTCTGCATTAGCCTAGGAGACAAAGCATATGCAAAGAGACAGGAAAAAAACATCATTCCTATGTTCACATGGGTTTCCTGACAGTCCTCAATTAGATGGAAAAGATGATATAATACATCAAGCAAGCAAATTCTGGCACATGGAAGAAATCAATGTTACATTTTATTACAACAACTGTATTTACTTAGCTTTAATTTCCAGAAGTCAGAATGACCTTAGCTCTAATCCAGGTACCTAAATTTTTACTGGCGTTGGAAAAGATCAAGTAAATTCTAATAACTTGTAAAAGAAAAACAACAGATTGAAGATGTAAGAGATGGAAGCTGAAGACTAAATTAGCAGGACAAGTTTGTGTTCTCCATGAAGTATTAAGATTTAGTCTACAGAGAGGAACATAATGTAAAGTCAAATTTTCACCCAAAGAAAGAAATGAAAAAAAGAAGAGGAAAAAAACCCAAACAAAAATTATACTTCAACTAGTTATTATTTTGATTATATATATCAATCTTTTAAGATTCTATAGACCAGCTTACAATTTTGCTATCTGCACTGCAAAATCTGAAACTGTGTTACCAGTAGTGCAAAAGCCTGTAAGTTCAATTATTTTCTCTTTATGCATATCCAGAATTTGGTTTTTTGTGCTGCTCTGTTACGTAAGTTATTTTTAAGTGAAAAATATAAGGTTCTTTGTGTGTATGGAAGCCTGTGCAAAACATTTGGATGGATTTTCTTTAGCAATCAGAAATTTTTTCAGCAATAGAAAAAAAGAAATGCACTTTTCCAAGAAGATTTTATCACTTGTAATTTACACAGCATACAACATCTCGATTCCTTCATACCAGATCAGCTTTCTGGCATCTTCTGTGCTGGCCAAGGCTTCAATCATTTTGCTCTTCTCTGCTTTGGAAACTGAAGAGAAATACATCTTCAGGAGGAATTCCCAGCCATCATCAGACTTGGCTCCAACTGCAAATATGGCTTTCATAACATCACTAGACAGACTACAAGGAAAAACAAAAACAACAAAACAAATAAACATAACGGGGTACAAAAATGCTCACCTGACGAAATAAGAAAGAATTCACAAAATTAAAATATTCACTTGAAGGAGATGCCTCTTTTTGGAGCAATTTGATTCTATAGCAATTGTTAAAATTTGGCATTACTGAACTCATGCCAATCTAATACTTTCAGTCACTAGGAAAAAGCAAATCATTTAGCCACATGAAAACAAAGTAAATTGTACACAAAATTGAGAATTTTCTATGGCTCAAAATGCACATGAATACACAGCAGAATGAGTGCTGCTTGATAAAAACACGTGCTTTGGCCTTGCCACTAAGTAATCTTTTTTCAGCATGCAGCTCAGGGAATTCAGATGAAAAAAAAATTAAGGCTGGTTTTGCAGTTAAACTAAATGAGACTGGAGACAAAGCCTAGCAGAGTCATCCTCTCATTGTGAAACAGCAATTACCTCTACATGTGGAACAGTTAAAGACAGAATCACATTCTTTATCAATACCAAGTCGGTGGTGGTGGTGTGGTGGTTTTTTTTTTTTTTTTTTGGTTTTTTGGGTTTTTTTTTTGATTGTTCTGTTTGCTGTTGGGGGGATTTTCCCAAGTACAATGGTGGCAATGTAACAGGAAAGCAGATGGGTAAAAGAAGTGGAAGCTCAGTTTCTGTGGTACCTTATTGTTCCATTAGACTTCATCCATGTCTCAAACATCTTAGCAGCAGTTGTTCTACAGTCTCCTATATCATGGGTGCAGGCAAAAGCCAGCAGTGTTGACCGGAGCTCTCGTTCAGACAAGGTCCCATCATCTGTCCAGTGCTGTTGATCCATTTTATCTCCAAGCAAGTGCTCTATCCTATGCTAAAGGAGGAAAAAGTTACTAGCAATAGCTAGTAATCCTTCCAAGAGGATTTTCTATATATAAAATTAGTTTAAAGTAAGAAAAATAAATAAAAGGTTGAGCTTTCAAACTATAGAAGCTAAACACAGTAGTTTTTCATCTATTTATTCTAACTTACACATCCTATTTCTTAACTGCAGAAAAAAGTATTAGATACCACATAAATCTGAAAGATAGGCCAGGTTACATCTTAAACTGCACATGGAAACTGAAGACCCCTCTTTGAGTCATGCCTCAAACTTGTTTGTAATCAGCTTACAATCACAAAGTACTGTAACTTCTGTATGTTTAACTGCTTTTAACTTCACCAAGTCACAGTAAATACACCTTCATTTAGCACAAAGATATCACTTTTGTATGTCTATAGGCTGAACACCCTTCAGTTTTGTAGTTCCGTAGCTTGCCAAAACCACAGCAGGATGCCTGATCAGCTATCGTATCTCAGCTGAAAATTCTGAACTTAAATAAAACTGCATAGACACTGCATTGCAAACCAGAGCTTGGGCTGTTTATAGCAGATACATAACAACTTTGGGTAAATTAAAATACTGCTTTTTTTTCCTTATGTTTCCTTAAGCATTCACTAGTTATCCTTTCCTAGCATAAAGAAAAACCATGTTATTTTATCTAATCATTTAATAGTTTCCTTATAGACTAAATCCCTTTACTGATTTACACTGCGAAGCAGCAAAGGTCATTTTAAACCAGTAGATGATTATGGAGAAGAAACTCTATAATAAGAAGGTAAACACAGAAGTGAAAGACATATGCTCATCAAGAACTGAACCTACAATATTGATTTCACTGTCAAGTCTTTGTATTACTAGTATTACTCTATTACACAACTGGCACAGGACAATGACAACCATCCTTGTGTTTCTATTTCTACAGAAAACAGTTCCGTTTTTTTCTCTTGTCTCTCTATAAAGCAATTAGATCCACGATCTCTAGCCACTCTAACTTTTGAAAATAACGTTCCTGCGCAAGAAAAGTACATGGAATCTGTTTAATTACATATTTCTACTGACCTGTATGGCACTTTAAGATAGCCCCAGACACCACTGCACCACACTCCCTACAAAACATTTTGGGGCATATGGGTATGGTATGGAAACAGAGGAAGGAGAGGGGAAGAAGCTGGTCCAAAAAATGTAGCATTTTGGTAAGAGACCATTAGAAAAAGCTGGCAAGACTGGCAACTCTCTAGAGTCCCCATCAAACTTAGTGAATTTAATGAGTATGTTCAGCAGTCAACATGTAAAAAGAGAATGTAACTATAAAGAACATTATAGCTAATTATTTAAAATTATAATTATGAAAACTAAGACATACCATGACTCGTGCTGCCAGCTGTTGTTCACCCTTTTTGTCTAAAAGGCTGTATATAAGACTCAGCTGAAACAAAGCTTGAGTAAGTGGTGCAGTGCTGTTCTCTTTGTTGAGGTAATCAATCAACTCAAAGGCCTTTTCCAGAGACTCTCTTCCTAGACTAGGGGTCAAATAACACAAACATTAAAATAGACTACAAAACAAAGGCACTCTCTGAAACAAATCAGAAGTGATGCTTTCCATTACACTAACAGAGAGATAAGTGAATAGAGGGGATGACATAAGAAACAATTTACATGTAGAAATTTTCATATTTTAACTTCAGCAAGATTACAACAAAGCAACAATGGCCACTAACATGCCTCCAGTTAATAAAAATTGAAAATGGGTAAGGAAGTGTAGCAAGGATGTCTGAAAATATTTATCATAAATAAGGGTACTCTGATAGAATAGCAGTTTCTGAAGAGACGATCTATAAAGTTCCACCTCGCCTGCTTCTGATTGTGGTGGTGAAACATGTGAGAGGGCACCAGCAAAAATTTAAGAGGGAAATAGCTTACTTTTCTACAGTGGAGCAGTAGAGTACAGGAAAACAGCAGGCAGATCACTGGGCACTAAATAAAACAGGGTCTTCCAGAAATGGAAACTATCATGTGGCTCTCTGTGATCCAAACAAATAGATGATGCTATAAAGAAGAGGGAAATAACATCTAGAGCATCAGTGAACTGTTGCCCTGATTTTGAAAAGTGTTAAGTTTTCTTTTATAGCTCTTTGGAAAGTTTTAAAGTTCTCATAAAACTTCTTTAGCCTTCTGATAATGTTTATATATTTGAGAGTCAGAGTTCCCACAAAATTTCATGTATAAATAGAATAGTTTACATATTTCTCTGTGGGTGGAGAGAAATGATTGATTGATCTTTGGACCAGTATGGCTGGAGAGGTGGTAATTCCATCCTCCAATCCACAGTCACCTTTGGAATTATATAAATATCAGATGTTTGAATAAAACTTACTCTTTTTCTCTTTTGAACTTACCAAGTTTCTGTGTACTCATTTTGTGTCCAATAGTGACAGTGAACAGTTCCAACAAGGCTATTGAAGACTGAATTAAACTTCCTCTAAAGCAGCTGTCTCTAGAAACTAAATCTGATCTTCTCAGACTTGGAAAAAACTTGAAACACATATTAAATATCTTTCCCAGTACAGAAGTCTTATCGTGCAAGGTTGAAGATACTGTTGATCAAATTTGCTCCGTCTTTAGGACTCAGAGCAGTGTGGTTTTTTTTCAAGAGATCAATCAGTGTTTTCCAGTCTTCAGCATAGTGTACTATGTAATAGCCATTCATGTCCACATTGAATTTTATCCATTCCACCTCTTCTGGAAGTTCAGTGACAGCCAGTGGACAGACAATATGTTATCAGCTGAAACAAACATTTAACAACTGTTTGTTCAAATCAAAGTCTACAAAGTAGACTAGTACCAGAGAGACAGTAAATTCTTTCCCACTACTTCCCCCCACAATGACAAAGGAAAAGTCAGCACGAAGGTTTTGAAAGACAGCTCAAAAATTCCAGGTTGTACTTCTTCATCCTTCTTCCTACATCTGATTGAATGAACATTAACACAGTCCGCCCCAAGTTGCACCAGTAAATTTTTCTCCTTTTGTCCTGTTGTTCTTTCAAACAGCCCCATCTACTGTTCCAAATACAATATTTTTCCACACAATCAAATAAAATAAAGATTTCAGTGAAAAGTTACTTCCTAACATTTCAGCAAACTGGCAGATTGACTTTCACATAACTTGCTCTCTAAAGAACATATGAGAGATTGTGTGTATGCACTGTGATGAAAAGCATGGCTTTTACAAATTTCAAACTTGTGATTCTGTTCCAGTTGCTGTCATGTATTTATACACACAATGCTACAGGGAACCAGCTCTGTGATGATGACAACACCAGCAGTGCTCTGCTCCGGAGCTCTGAAATTACTTTGTACCCTGTATGTCTTCAGCTTCACATCTTACTCAAGGGTGCTCTCAGAAAAATCATGGATCTGTAACCCTAAATTAACTTGCTACAAAAGCTTTTAGTTACATACCTGACTTCTGATCCAGTAAATATGCATTAGTGCAATGGGTGAAGTTGCACCTATTTGTTATGTAAGTGAGAGGAATATGCCACAGGTAACTGCAAAGGAAAACAAATGTTTACTAACATGTTCTATACATATTATCTCCCTTGAATGGTTTGTTTTAATTTAAGCACTTTTGTACACTAATAATACTAGAATCACTGAATGCTGTGTAGAATAATAAAGTATAAATCTCACTTCTATAATCAGAATATGATGAAAGAACACATGAACAGAATGCACAGAAATTGTTTTTTTAAATCCCATCATGTTGAGAAATGAGTAAATTTTATAGAACAGACTGGATTCAAAAAGACCTTTTAAGGTCATCTCTTTCAGGTCCCCTGCAATGAGCAGGAACATCTTCAACTAGATCGTGTTGCTCAGAGTCCTATTCAACCTGGCCCTGAATGCTTTCAGGGATGGTGCATCGACCACCTCTCTGGGCCACCAGTGCCACTGTTTTACTATCCTTATTGTAAAAACACTATTCCTTATATCTAGTCTAAATCTGCCCTTTTTTATTTTAAAACCATTATTCTTTGTCCTATCACAACAGGACCTGCTAAAAAGTCTGTCCCCATCTTTCCTTTAAGTACTTGAAAGAATGTAGTAAGGTCTCCCCAGAGCCTTTTGTTCTCCAGGGTGAACAGCCCAAACTGTCTGTCTGTCCTTGTATAGGAGAGGTGTTATGTCCATGATTGTTTTTGTGAACCTACTCTGGACTCACTCCAACAGTTCCATGTCCTTCCTGTGCTGGGACCCCAGAGCTGGATGCAGGGTTCCAGGTGGGCTCTCACCAGAGCAGAGCAGAGGGGCAGAATCCCCTTCCTCCCCTGCTGCCCACGCTGCTTTGAATGCAGCCCAAGATACAGCTGGAATTCTGGGCTGTGAATGCACACTGCTGGCCTGTGTCCAGTACCCTGACTCTTCCCAAGTCCTCCTTTGCAAGGCTGCTCTCGATTTGTTCATCCCCCAGCCTGTGTTGATACCAGAAGCTGGCCTGACCAAGGGCCCACTGCTCAAGCTTACCCAGATTACTCCGGATGGCATCCCTTCCGCCAGGCACACCAACTGCACCACTCAGCTTGGTGTCATCTACAAATTCTCTGCAGGAGCACTTGATCCCACTGTGTACATCACCGATGAAGAACTTAAACTGCACTAGTCCCTAATGGACTCTACTTTTCCTAGTACTTCTTTCCCAGTTCCAGCATGCTAGGTAGCTAGTCCAAAATCATACAGACAGTAAATCTCTGGCTGCATCAGAAGTTCATCCAGTATGATTTTTACCTGAGTCCAACATTGTTTATCTGATCTTTTACAAGTTTTAGCTAAAATTAAAAAGTTATCCAAGTACAAGACTCAAATTCCAAATCATGGCATAGAAACCACAATTCATGGTGTACCACAAAGACTTTCTTAAGTGAACTGGAAGCTGGAAGAACAAATGCTAAGGAGGCTCGTCATGATTATAAGGACTTGGCTATTTAGAGAAAAACATAAATCTGAGTGGGATGAAGGAAGCTGCACACATAAATCCGATTTTGACAGGGATCTCCTCTATGTATGACTCACATAGAGTGCTCTCTTTCTAAACCTTTCATACATGCCCCAAACTTACATCAACTAGAAACAGAAACTACTTAGCTTCAAAATCCTTCCCTTCTTCTCTTACCTTTCAACCTCACATTGCTTTTCTTTCTCCGCATAACAAAAGTAAAACAGAGCCCTCTAAATTCCTACATTTCAAGAGACAAATTTCTTTCACAGACCTAATTTTCAGCAAGGTGATGCAATGGACTTAGCTCCTGTTAAACTTCAAACAAATGAATAAAACCAGCAAAATATCAAACGAATTCACACTTACATGTTTTTGTTAGAAGACACTGTTGAGGGTCATATGGTAAGTTACATGTGCAGTTAACAAAATTTTAAAACTACCAACTGCCACATCTTTACTTCTCCAGTATTTGCATATGTATTTCCTTTTAGGTTTTGGTACAATAGATATTGCCTCTGTTGCACATTCAGTCATTTGTTGTCAGGTAGTAGTGTCATCTTAAAATTTTGAAGCCAAGAAAGCATTGATGCTAGCTTCTCTACCTTCTTGTAGTAAAGCCCAAGTTATACAACTGAATTTTGGAAGTAAGAAGCAGAGGCTTTAAAGTAGAATACATGCATCTGTAACTTCTGTGAAACTTCTGCAGCCTGCCTTTCTTCAGAGTCTTGTTAAACACACAAAACTTTCTCAAATGTAAAGAAACCTTTACTTATGAGATCTGCCTTTTGGTATTGAAAACCAACTCATGATGTCAAGCTTAAAAGCTTCAGGAAAAGGATGCATGAAAGAAATTCAGGTTACAAAGGGTGTCACCGATTTTTACCACTTGCTTCAGTGGAAACAGACATGGGCCTTCAGGCAGACACTAGATGTGTGAATTTCTGTGCCAAATTCCTTTGAAGGTATTACCTACCTTCAAAGGAAACACTAAAAGGCCTGAATACAAGTCAGAAAGGTGTACAAGCTTTAAGACAGCAGCTTGTTTTTAATGGATAAAAGGTATTAAGAAGGTAATAACCTTGCATCGGATGTCCAGTTTTCTGGTTCCACACGATACAAAAATTTCTCTTGTTGTACTGAAATAATCTTGCCCTTTCGGACAACAGTGACTAAAGGAAATCCTTTATGCACAATCCAAGTCTTCATCATTTTTTTTACATCTAGCGTTCCATTAGTAATCTGTAAAAACAATAATAACATAAAAAGCAAATGGAGAACACTTCCTTCTTATGTCACTAAACAAGTAGTTGCACAATTTTGCATCTGTAAACAATCACTTTGACAATAAACTTGCAAATTTCCTCCACTCTCTGGGCCTGGCCATCCAGCCAGCTCTTAACCCAACGAAGAGTCCACCTGCCCAGGCCATGAGCTGCCACCTTTTCCAGGAAAATGTTGTGGGAGACAGTATCAAAGGCTTCGCTGAAGGTCAAGGAGACAACATCCACAGCTTTTCCCTCATCCACCAGGTGGGTCACCTGGTCATAAAAGGAGACTAGGTTGGTCAGGCAGGACTTCTTCTTCCTAAATCCATGCTGGCTGGGTCTGATTCCCTGGTTGTCCTGTATGTGCCCTGTAATGGTACTAAAGATGATCTGCTCCATGACCTGCCTTGGCACTCAGTTCAGACTGATAGACCTGTAGCTCTCAGGACCCTCAGTCCTTCCCCTGTCCTTCCTGCTGTCTGTCTCTCCACCCTCCTTTCCCTGGCCTCTCTGATTCCCACAGCCTTGCTGACACTAGCCCTTACTCTCTTCTATCTGAGCCCTTGCTTTATTGACTGCTTCACACCCATTTTAAAATTAGACACAGCCTAACGCCTTCCTTATAATTTGAGAACTGCCTGTACAGTCTGCTTTTCTAGAATTTCATCACACTTGTTAAAACAAAAGCTACCACAAAGTTACACTAGTTGAGAGTAACCCAAGACCTCTGTGAGGTTGGGTATAGCTATTCCTTGAAAATAAAATTTATCCTGAATTTTATTACTTTCGTTCCAGTCTTAACACACTACCCATGTAATTCTAGATAGGATATGTCCATTCTGGATGGACATGCAGGGCAGTACATACTCACTCACAGTGCTTTCTTGGGATGATATGCGATGTAGCCCAAGAAGCTTCAGTAATCTCCCTATCTATATGAGAGAATTTTGGGATAGGATGAGCAAAAAATTGAGAGTATTTACCTGCAGTCCATTATCCTATTTTTTTAATAAACAAGGAAATAAATGAAACCTATGACACTCTTAGAGAAGTGGAGGGGAAAAAAAAAAGGAAAGAACAGTGTGTCCAAGATGGATACCTCATTCATGGTGTCCCACAGGTCATCACTCTGGGCAGTTCCATAGTTGTGATTATGCAGGTATACCTCAATGCCAGCCTGAAAAACATCCTTAGTGAGATAATGCTTCAGCATCAAAAGAAGTGAAGCCCCCTATAAGGAGAAAAAAAAAATAGAAAATGAATCAATAAATTGAAGTTACCAAACTTTTTTAAGCCTATGTGTATTATAGCTCTTTCACAGTACAGGAGTTAGTCAGAAACTAGCAGATTTTATTCCAAATAATATCCTTCAAATAATTACCTTTACACTCAGTTTCCTTGGAAAAATATTATTTTACTATTTCATAAACTCCAAATACAGTTACAGAAAAGGCTAATGTAGTTTGAAAATTTTTCCCAGCTGCTTTGGAAAAAAAATATTTTAAAGGCTCAAATTACAATTACAAAATGGACTAGTAGAATTTGACACTTTTTCCAATCAACATGATCTGAAAAATATTGCATTCTTATTGATATGTCTCTGCTGGCTGCCATTTTTCATTATCAATACTCATCCGTATGGTACAGAACTGCACTTGTGAGTCAGTGTTTAACAATCATATGATGTGCACTTATATCAAAAACCTAAAAACACAGGAAAAAACATGAGATACGCTTGGTAGGCTGGAATTGACTGCAGAAGAACAAGTATGTTTTCTTGAGTTTAAATACAGCCATATCTTGCAAAGAAAAAAAAAGAAGTAGTAACTGAGTAGTTTTAGTATCAAAGGGGTTGTGAATGTTTCTATGTGAAAGCCACCAATAAGTAAATTGCCTGAAGACTTGCATACTGTAGAAGTGAATGCAGAGGAGCAGTCATAGATCAAGAATAGTTTAAAGGTGCACTTTGTATTTTTGGGAAAGAAACAAGGAGGAGAAGATTTTAGAGAGACAATGCATTGTTCTCATACATTTCAATCTCAGGTTCTGGAATTTGAGTAACATCTTATCTGAAACTGAAGGCTGCCTGGTTATTCACTAGTCACCGAACATCAGGAATAGCCCTTACTACAGTTTTTAATAATATGGCCACAATCTCCTCTCCTGTATGCACCCATACTTCACCTACAGCTCTGCTCCTTTGTTTTGCCTACTGTCATATCCTTCCAGGTGGATCTTGAACCACCTATGGGTGTTAGGCTTATGGACAGTCTGCAAAACAGTCAGACTAAAAATAATATTGTACAATTATTTCTATTCAAGACAGTACAATGCAGAGGTCACCTACTAATCTGCGTCAGTTGGTAGTCCAATAAAACAAATTATGTTGTACAATTCAGTAACAGACAATCCTTTGCTTATTTGGGACTACACTGCAGTGTCTTCTCATGTGAATTGCCAAGAACTCTACCTAAGCTATAGAGTAGTGGAATACAAGAACTTCAGGCATAAATGAAAAGCTATGTAATGAAATCCTCTGAAACACAGAAAGCAGCTAGTGAAAACACTATTTCTGACAATGTGCAAAAAACCTCTTTTGGTCAGCTCTCAAAGGTGCAGGCTAGTACAATTCTATTCAAAATGTGCATAATTAGTAGCAATGAAGTAATAAAATAATTCTCCAAATATAATGTGATACTGAGGCGTCCCAGACCTAGGTCCCACAGGGAAACCCGCCGGTCGCTGGTCTACAGGAGCCCCAGATGACTAAAGCTCGAATCCACCAAATAGACGGGTCGGCACACGGAGCGCTGCAGTTCTCAGAGGTTTATTCAAGGCAGGAAAAGACAGGAAAAAGTAAAAGGAGCAAAGGGAGACAACCTTTTGAGAGGGGAGCTACCCTGAGTGCCTGAACTCCGATGTCTGGGTGACCAGAGCCCTCAGAGCCCCCCCCCCACGAAGGAGGGGATAGGGGTTATATCCGGGAGAGAGGAGGTGGGGTCGGGGTACATACATCCAATAGGGTAAGATCTTGTGGGAGGGATAGGGATAGTACGAACCAATGGGAGATAAGGGAAGGAGTGGTTACAAGGAGGGAACCAATAACAGAACTTAGAACAAAGAACCTTCCAGAACCTGGGATGGTACTATTGCTTAACTGACATTAACTGGGGAGGGTACACCAAATGATGGACATAGGGAACGGTGGGAATCTTATTACCATGCCCCTACACCACAGTAGTTTCCCATGGTAATCCCGGTAGATCTCTTCCGAGACCTCCTTCCACATCTCCCCCCTTGTTATTAACTAAATAAACATTTCCGATAGTCTTTTCAATAGTCTTCTTAAAGAAAATTAAAGCAAGATGGATAATAAAAATTATAAGACAAACCCAGGCAAGTCCTTTTAATATTGCGGCCACCCATCCTGGGATGCCCCATTGGGCAAGAATCTTGTTGATTGGGTCCACGGCTTGAGCCTCTGTCTTAATGTCTTTTATCTGTGTCTGGATCTCCTTTATGTGGGCTTGAATTGATGTGCTTCTTGAAGACAAATTAAAGCAGCATAGTCCTTCAAAGTCTTCACAGCTGTGACCATGGGTGAGTAGCAGGAAATCAGTTGCCGCTCGATTTTGTAGGGTGGCATGCCTGGTGGTTTCTTCATCCGCTAATAGGTCGGAGAGTGCGGCGGATGTAGCGTTGGCCTGTTTACTCAGCCAACACCCCAAATGAGAGAGTTCTCCTAGAGCTTTCGCTGCTGCGTACCAAGGCAGAAAAATGGATGCTGCAACTCTTTTTGCTTTATTCCAATTATAAATTTGGGAATCACAGTTTGGATCAAATTCTGTGTAAGATCTTTTTTGGCGAGGCAATTGTTTTTCATTTTTACAATTTATAATTTGGGTTTTGTTGGGGGTTAGTGTAGTCAACTGGCCAAGGCTGCAGGGACCTCCTTTGATCTTGGACGGGATCCCTGCCCACACCCTGTCACCACAAATGAGAAAGACTCCCTTCGGAAGCACTCTGGGAATTGAAGAGGACTTAGATACCATGTTACTAGTGTAATTGCACCAATTTGCAGCGTTATATTTCCTATCATGAGGAGAGACATCATTTTTGTTAATATTGTGTGAGCCCGCTGGATGGAATTTGGCTATTTCTGTCCAATCTTGTGTGGGCTGATAGGAGAACCTCACACAGAACATAGCTTTTGTGGAGCCTATTAAGTCCAATTCCTGAGGCTCCTGTGGTGCATGTGGCAATATCCTTGTCTACTCATCCCAGGTGTCCACAGGATTGGGTCTTTTACCTGCATAAGGATAGTCATTAGGTGACAGGGGTATTCCTACCAAGCAAGTGGAGAGCGGATTGTCCACATTACCCATGGCCAAGCAAAAATTGTCCTGTTGTAGGGACTTTGCAAGTGTGATCCAGATGTTTTCTCTTGGTTGTGGTACCATCCAGCTTCTAGCCATTTGGACCCAAATAGGAAGAATGAAGGTAATGACAGCAGCCATCTGGGAGGACATATCCTGTGTGGTTCTGGTATAATAACAAAAGAAAGTCAATTAATGAAGTTCCACATAAGTTCCCTGTTCCCACTTCTTCCCATCCTTTTAGGATTTTATAAAAAGTAAAAACCCATTATTTGTGGGAGAGGGTGGAGGTTCGAGGGAAATGGTAAGAGGGAAAGGAAGGGTAAATTGGAAGGGAAGGTACAGCAGATATATGGTTATCGGGAATGGGGAAGCAGCGGCGGGTGATTAATACTCGGGATACGAGATTGGGTGGTGTGGTATTCTTCTTTTTCCGACGCCTCCACGCGACGGAAGAGTCAGGTTGGTGAGGTTCTGGAGCATGTTCTGGCATAGCATCTTCTTCTACAGCGGCGTCCAGGTATGGTTTGACAAACTTCCCGGGAATCCATTTCGGACCCTGCTCTGTAGAAACACATGCCCTCTTCCACAAGTTAACAGCGGATATGGTCCCATGATTTTTCGGGACTCTGGGTCCTTAATAAGGACTGGAGGCCTTTCCTTCAATACCGCGCGGGTGTTATTGTGGAAGTGCCTCAGTATGGGAGGATTTGGCTCCTTTTCCGAGCAATTAAGATAGTTGTAAACATATATTGCCTTGCACAACCTTTCTACTGGGGTCATCAGCAGGGTATGATCATGTTGCTGTTCTAAGAGCTTCTTGATCTCTTTATGGGTCCTTTCTATAATAGACTGACCGGTGGGGTTATGTGGAATGCCTGTAATATGGGCAATTCCCCACTGCTGCGCAAACTTTTGGAAGTTTTTAGACATATATCCTGGCCCGTTGTCTGTCTTTATATTTTTTGGCACGCCAAGAGTAGCGAAAGCCATAGAAAAGTGCTTGATTATATCTTTAGCCTTTTCACCCGTATGTAAAGAGGCGAACACCGCTCCAGAAAAGGTATCCATCGACGTGTGAATATATTTTAGACGTCCAAAAGGAGCGTAATGGGTGACATCTGTTTGCCACAACTCTAACGCACCTAATCCTCGGGGATTAACTCCCATCGCCAGAGATGGAAGGGCAAAGGACTGGCAATTAGGGCATGTGGCAATAATCGCTCTAGCTTGTTCTTTGGATATTTTAAATTGTCGAGAAAGTGCTGGTGCATTCTGATGATAAAAGGCATGGCTGAGCTGTGCCTGCTGAAAGACATCAGGTAGGTTAGGGGTAGCCGGTGATATTTGTGCTGACATAGCCAGAAGATCTGCTCTCCGATTGCCCTCTGCAATGAAGCCTGGCAAATCCGTGTGTGAACGGACATGCATCACATGGTAAGGTTGCTCTCTTTGGGAGATTAGCCAAATCAATTCAGAGAGCAAGCTGAATAGAATTTTGTTGTCAACTTCTTTTAAAAGTGCATGTTCTGCTCTTTCTACTATCCCAGCAACATAGGCCGAATCAGTGACCAAATTAAAAGGCTGTTGAAATTTTTTGAATGTTCTCACAACCGCATAGAGTTCTGCGATCTGGGGGGAACCCTTGACTGTCTGGACGTCAGACTCCCACTTCTGACTATCCGGGTCCTTCCAGGTGATCACTGATTTATGGGATCGACCTGATCCATCCGTGAACACTGTGAGAGCATTTTTAATAGGAGTTTTACTTTTCCAGATCTTTGGAGCCAAATGCAATGCATCTTTGAATAATTTATGTTTCGAATAGTGAATTGAGATTTGTCCGGGATAGCTATCAAGGGCAATTTGAATGTTTTCATTTGTTTGTAATATAGTCTCCAATTGATCTAGAGTGAATGGAATGTAGATGCACGCCGGATCACACCCTGCGAGGGTTCGGAGGCGAGACCTAGCCTTCATTATTAACTTCGCCATCAACTCGGGTGGAGTTGAGATGGTTTTGTTTGGCTGATGTGGAAGGAACATCCACTCGATGATTATAAGTGGGTCCTTCTGTGTAGAGTCCCACTGAAATAAAAGACCATGGAAATTGGGACACTTACCCAGAATGCAGAAGTTTATTGGAAGGCACCGGACTACTCAGTGCGCCTGACGGGACTTCATCGCATCCACCACTCGGTCTAAGGCTCTCCGGGCGTCCGATGTCAGTGGATGAGGTGAAGCTAGATCGCCGTCCCCTTTGAGAAGGTTGAAGAGAGGTGCTAGCTCCTCCGTGGTGAGTCCTAGTAGTGGCCGGATCCATGTGATGGTCCCGCAGATCTGTTGGATGTCTCGTAAGGTCTGAGGGTCTTCTCGAATAGAAAGAGTCTGTGGTGTTATGGTCCTTCCAGTTATTAAGTATCCCAAATATTTCCATGGCACAGTCATTTGAATTTTATCTTGGGCTATTTGAAGCCCTGCATTTGTAATAGCCTGTATTGTCTTTGTAAGTGCTGCTTTAAGATAAGTGTCAGTGGCAGCACATATTAGAACATCATCCATATAATGTAATATGATGGCTTCAGGAAAGGTTTTTCTGACAGGCGAGAGGACCTGTGCAACACAAGTTTGGCAGATCATAGGAGAATTTTTCATTCCCTGAGGCAAAGTGGTCCACTGATACCTCTTATATGGTTCTCCGCGGTTGATGGATGGTACGGAGAAAGCAAACCTGGGAGCATCTCTTGGGAACAGAGGGATATTAAAAAAGCAGTCTTTAATGTCGACGACTGCGAGCTGCCAATCTCTTGGGAGCATAGAGGGAGAGGGGAGACCAGGCTGAAGGGGACCCATGTCTTCAAGGACCTCGTTAACCTTACGCAGGTCCTGGAGCAGGCGCCACCGGTCTTTTCCAGGTTTCTTTATTACAAAGACTGGCATGTTCCAGGGACTGGTGGAAGGTGTTAAATGTCCCAAACGCACCTGCTCCTCAACTAAACTTTGAAGCGCTTTTAATTTTTCTATAGGAAGGGGCCACTGATCCACCCACACTGGCGTATCGGATTTCCACTCTAAAGGTGGGGTGGTGCGCTCTGCAGTGGCCCATACTAAAAATCCCATTTAGGGTCCGGAATATCAAGTCTGGCTCCCCACTGAGATAGAACATCTCTCCCCAACAACATGATTTCTGATGTAACTACAAAGGGTCTAACCGTGGCAATTTGACCCTGGGGTCCCTCTATGGTTACCAGATGCTTGCTCCTTCTAGAGTTGACAGCTCCCCCCACTCCAGAGATTGTGCCACAAGGGGACACTTACTCCCAGTTGCGGGGCCACTTTGACTGAGGGAGGATGGTGACATCAGCTCCTGTGTCTGCCATCACCTTCAGGGAGATGGACTTTCCCTGAAAAGAAACAACAGATTTAATTAAAGGTCTCTCTTTGCATATGTTTTGTGTTAGAAACACATATGGATGGTGTTCTTCGTTACAGTCCAAATCCTGAGGGTCTAAAATATAGAGCAATGCAAAGGGTGATCCTTTGCACAATGAAAAAGGAGGATTAGTGCAGGTGACTGATACTGTAATTTTATTACCTGGGTCTATGCACACTACCTCAGGTAGAATAGTCAGTTCCTCCGGGGTGTGTTGGCTGTCTCCTAACAACAGGATGGTCGTAGGTCGTTGATCATACGGCGGCGGCAGGAACCCTGCGGGCACACGTACCAGGTCCTCATCTGGAAACATGATGTGGATGGAGCTGGTGAGGACCTGATGCAGATCTTGATCTAGGCAGTTTGTTCTGTGGAAGTAACGGAGGCCGTCCTCATGGCTGCGCCGGTCCGCAGAAATGTACCGGGTGGGCAATGGTTCTCCTGAATGGTGGGGAGACCTGGGCGCTATGATGGGCCATTTGTTGTCCTCGCGCGGCCCCTCGTCGCGCTTTGCTGCCCGTTTCCCAGCCGATGGTGCCAATGCTGATGAGGGTTCCTGTAACTGGATCTAGGATACTGAATGTTAACCGGGAAGGGGTGCTCCACCTGCCAATGAGGGCAGTCCGTCCACATATGACCCAACTGGCCACATTTAAAACATCTGATATTATTCAGATTGACCATTGCTTCTCCAATTCCTTTACTAACGGCTAATGCCACCGTATGTTCAATAGATGCTGCCTTAGAGAACGCCTTTACCATTTGGGAGATGGTAGGTTAAGGGTCTTGAGGCAATGCTCGGAGCACCTTTTTAGTTTCTGTGTTTGCGTTGGACATAGCCATTTTACGAAGCAGTTCGTCCCTGGCTTCCATGTTGTCTATTTGTCTTTCTATGGCCTCTCTCAACCGGTCTATGAACCTTATAAAAGTTTCTTCTGGGCCTTGTATAATGGATGCAAAGCTTTGGAGAGGGGTATTCCCATCAGGGATCTTAAGAAGCGCTGTTTTGGCAGCGTCCCTGATCTCATCCGGCAGTGTGTTAGGTAACAAAATTTGATCTTGTGGGCTGCCGAACTCTCCCTCTCCCGCCAGGGCGTCGACTCCTTCAGCCCCTTCTCCCAAAAGTGCTGACAGTTCATACTTTTTGAGAAGCGGTTTTAAAAGCTTCTTCCAGTGAATCTCCCATAAAAGGAGTTCCGTAGGGGAGAAGAGTGCTTTGGCTATGTATCTTAGATCATGCTGGATTAATGTATGTCCCGCAAACGTGAGGTCTAATACGTTCTTAAAAAATGGCGAATTGCGCCCATAGTCTTTTGCCGCTTTCCTAAGTTCTTTTACCTCCACATAAGGTAGCTGTTCCCACCTAGGCTCCTTCCCCTTTTTTAAAATTACTGGTGCCGCAAACGTCCCTAGATCTCTAGCGAGATCCAGGTCCCCATCCCAAATGGCCTCCTCCCTGATCTGGGCCCAGCCCCCCCCCAGGCGTGATGATAGGTCGGGGGTCATCACTGTCCTCATCCTCATCGGAGGATGAAGCAGGATGGGCTAGAGCACGGAGCTTCTCTCTTACTGGTGAGTCCCGGTGACGGGAGACTCGGCAGGCCAAGATGGCCTGCTTCTGGCAGAGCCTACTTCCGGTTCTGGTAGCGTGGGAACCAGAAGTGGGAGGAGAGGAAGTGTGGCCTGATCCACCCCCCAGGGCGTGGCCTTCTGGTGGTTCTGACCCAACCACCAGGGGCCCACCCAGGGGTGTGGTCTGGGAAGCAGGAGGGGAGGGTCCCGATGACATGGGCGTCAACGCAATGATGGAGGAGGGACCCGACGGGGGAGGGAGTGATGGCGAAGTGGCGGGAACTCGAGTGAGGGGGAAAGCGCCATTTTGTGGTGTTTGATGACCAACCATGTGGCCGTCATCATTTTGTGTAATACAATCACTATTTATACAACTGGGATTAAAACTGGGGTCAGGGGTTTTCGGATTGAGGAGAGTGGCAAGAGTCGTTTTGGGGTGGCCAGTCCCAGAACGAAAAGAGGACAGAGTGGGATGGGAAGCAGCAGGGGGACGGCAGCAACCCTGTGCCTCTTGGCAGGATCTGTCTCCCAACCCACTCTTAGGGGAAGTGGGGTGAGGATTGGGGAGGGAGGAACGAGGGGTAGGAGAACCAGGGACCCAACTTTCCCTTTCTGGTTTATATAACTTAAAAATAGAATCATATATAGGAAAAAAACGTCCCACTCTAAAATTCCCCTTTACTTGTAAATCATATATATGTTTCCCAACTTTTCCCCAGAATAAAATAGAAGAAGCATCTCCCTGGGTAACATCGGGGAAATGGTCGAAAATAAAATTAACAAAAGCTTTCAACTCCCTCTTTTTAAAGGAAACATCCCCCAGCACAAAGGCAGACTTAACTTGGACATAAAAATCCCGTCTAACCGGAGAGAGGCGATTACCCATTTTCTCTCTCGGTATGAATTCCCCCTTGAAACAAATGAAAATGAAAAAGGAAGAGCCTGGTCAAAAGCAACAGGCAGCCTCGGCTGCACACTCACCACACAGAAGGACATCGGAGGACACAGGCGAGAGGAAAGGTGTTCCGAGGGAACTAGGGAGAGCATAACATTGAACTATTACTTTGTTGTTTTGTTTTTACTCTTTTTAAAATCACTTGTTACAGTCTGCTACCAGAAGAATATATGCCTAGCTGGTTATGTTGCTTCATCTATTGGTTTCCCTCCTACAACTATATTTTGTGCTCAAGCGTTCAACAAGATGGTAAGTAAGGCAACAAATACATATACATAATATTTTCCTAATTAAATGCTACATATATGCTCAAAAACATTATTGAGAAATCCTGCATTGTTTGAGTTGGGTGTAAATAACCTCCAAAGGTTTGTCAATACATGCCTATTCACTTGTGATCCACATTCATAGTTTCAATAGCTAATGTATCACTTTCCAAATATTTTGGAATATTTTTACAGTTACCTTGATATAAGAAAGAGCATCAAACATTTCTTCAATTTGCTCTGAAGACTGAACAGCAGAAGAGACTGGATGTGAAGAATTCAAAGCATCCTTCATCATAGCCTTGTAAATTAAAGTAAGGAAATCTTCATCCTAGAAGAGAAACATTTTTAACTATTTAGGAAGCTGATATTGTACATGTTAAGCAGAAAAGTAAAAGTGGTCTCTCCTTTGCTCCTCCATTGCTATGGGCAGCAAAAGAATTGTCAGGATATTATTTATAAAAGCTACTATCTCCCTGCCAGATTTTAGCAGTGGAATCTCATTTTTGAGTTTGCACCATTATACAGACCCTTAAGCCCCTGTCTCAGGCAAGAGTGTCAATGGCACTTGACAAAAATGCACCTTCTAAAGAAGTGTGTGTCAAATTTCATATTAAATTTCACCGCTGTTTTCATTTACAGGAGGCAGGGAATACAAAAATATTACTTTAATGTGCTTTAAGCATGAAGTTTAGAGAAATTATTCATTACAGAAATGTTTGGGAGAATGTAAACAGCACCTTATCTAGTGAATACCAAAATCTCTTACTTCTTTTTTTCTAGAATGAGGATATTTGAATTTAATACACTGGTACCAGAACAAGAAAACGCCAAACACTGAAAAGAAGCTGATCATATCAGTATTTGTCCCTTTCATTTCATCAAGGCAAGCAAACAATTCTCTATACAGTAGAGAGTTAAAAAAACCCCAAAAATTAACAACAACAACCCCAACAATTAACAACAAAACAAATCCACAAAACCCCTCTGTTAAATACAATGCAAATAACTGTTAAAGTTTAAAATATTAAGGCTATTCTTGAATGGAGAATTCTGGGTGGTGTCTTTTATTTTCACCAAAACACATTCTGGGACTATCAAACAATGAAATGAGATATTTGTCAAGGCAGCTTGTCAGACAGCTTTTAGAATGAAGTACACAGATGTTAGATGTGTCCTTGTTAAATAAGGACACTACTTTTGTGTCCCACCCTCAGCGCATGTGCACCCAACAAGCAGAATGGCTACATACTTTTGGTGACAATCCAACTGAACAACCAAAGTAGGTCAAATGAAGAAGTTTTGAAACATCCAGTGCTGTAAAAGAATTCTACTGGACCAGGTTAGCAACTCAAGTTTCTTAATACTAATAAGAGTGATTTAAGAACTCACAGTTCTTCAGAATGCTGAGAAGAACACTATCTATCAGGCAGGAAACAGTCAGTACAAATCAGGTGTTTAATCCCATGACTAAGGCAAAGCACATGAACACTCCTAGAAGTTGATTTCAGGGCTCAGGTGTGTCCTCTCCTTGGAGACATCTCTATCCAGAATACAAAATTATTCTCTCCACTACCCTCTACATTTAATTCCACTAACCTTTGTTTATCTGCCCCTCATTCTCAGTGACAAGAAAGTTTTATAGCAGTAGCTGATATCCTTTCATTGGAAAAGAGAGGCCAAATTTGAACCTATCACGTTTTCCAGTGTCTGAAAAGCTAGGTCACTTAGTACCTGAGTGAGTTAATAAATAATCATACATTATTATATCAGAAAGATTTTATCCTTCAGCCATGTATGTAAACAGATGTGCCTGTCGGAGCAGTGCTTTGTATTAAGTGTAACTCAATGCTATCAGAATCCTTTGTGGTGGACCATTTGATATTTTTATGCTAGGTCTGCTCATTTGTGAAATACAAACTGATTCAGACACAAGCAAGTACCACAATGATTGGAAGACAGAAGTTACTTCATGTAGGGAAAGAAAACAAAGGGAACTTATAACAAAGACTATTTAGTTAGGAAAAAAAAAAAGACTATTCAGTCAAGGCAGAAGAGATATAACAAAGTTTTAAAAAATGTAGCAGGTGTAACAAGTAGCAGGTGCACAGCATTTTGCAGGAAGAACTATTATATAAGCATTTATCTTTGAGAGAAAAGTCTGATGTTGCTATTAGCGAATTGATCACAAATATTATTGGATAGCAATTTTATTACCAATTATACTATTGGCTTTCCAGGCTCACGCTATTCTAACCCAATGGTGGAAATATTATAAAAGCTATGTACACTTTTAATAGACGCCTGTGGTTATACCACAACCGGGGACTGTGTTTCTTTCATATGCTTGCAAATGGCTCCTTGAACCTACATACAATCTCCTTAGGCAATCCTGGACCAGCAGTGCATCCCGACTGTACCAATGGTGAGCCTCAAGGATCATTGAGGACGTCCCTTCATTGCTGACTAAAAAAAAGGTTAGCAGTGCGGTCAGGTAATTCTCTCATGAAATGGACAACAATATCTCTAAACTAGAAGCCTTCCATAAAGACTGCTTATTATGTATAGCAAAGGAGCATAATCTTAAAATTCAGGAAAATAAAGTAATACAACTTCTTCTATGGGAGAAAACTAACTGTTGCTGGTACCCCCGTAAAGGCTCCTATGACCGCAATCACTAGAAGCGAGTGGAAGATGCTCTAGAAGCACATCAAACACATATGCCTGATATTAACTCAGATGAATTTATAACATGGAAAATTATATACTCTGCATTGCAAGTTTTTCATAATTCTGAAGACATAGTACTCCCAGCTATACATTCTCCCCGCACCCACAGCAATGCTTTCATGTTCTAATTCACTTGTTTTGCATGTGGATGGGACCATTAGGGAGGAAAAAGAAAGCAAACGTGTAGAAAAAAGCTGAAATTCGTAGTCTAAAAGACCATTGCAACAGCTGAAAAATATGGCTGCAGCACCATCTACTGACACAAAAGGGCCAAAACAGCCCTTCGTGACTGATCGTGAATTTTCTCTGCTCCCTGAGCCAAAAGACTTTTAGATATCTATAGAAAAACAGCTTTGCTTCAAGGGGATGTTGAATTGCTTCATCCTTTGCCTGTAGTTTATCAAGGCAATGAGCAACTTTCCTATGAAATGGTTAAAGAACCAAGAAAATCTATGAAAGTGAATGGCTTGCAATCTTTCTCTACCTTTAGACTCCTAGAAGCTATTGCAGAGAGCTGTGTTATGTTACCTGCTGACTGGAAAGCTTTATTTAAGTCAATTAGGACAGCAGCACAATATTTTATATGGTGGACAGTTGTACTTCACAGTACAATGGGCTTTGTGAAGATCAAGTGCGGGCTAACATAGACACTGCTAATGCTGCGATAACAAAGGATCATTTGACAGGGACTGGACATCAGACCATAATAAAAGAACAGTTAGGGATGCCTCCAGAAACATATAACCAAGCAAAGGAGCTGGTTATAAGAACTTCAAAAAAAGAGTGATGGATGTTAATAAGACTGAACCTGGCTTCTCTACTATAAGGCAGGGACATCAAGAGCCCTACATTACTTTTATTGATCGTTTGCAAACAGCTGTGATAAGGCAAACTGATTTACCAGATACAGCTGAAGTTTTACTCAAATCCTCAGCTTATGAAAATACTAATCCTGAGTGCTGCAAGGCACTTGACCTGGTTAAACACAAACCTGATGTTTCCTTACATGACTCTATCATAGCTTGTGCACATGTTGGTACAGAACAAAACCAAGCAGGTTTACTATCAACAGCCTTAGTTCAACAGCTACAGGTTGCTAGGGCAACAGCCAAATGTTTTGACTGTGGAGAAGAAGGTCATGTGAAAAAGTATTGCTCAAAGAATAAATAACAAAGGGAACAAAAACCCTAATAAACCGTGCCCTAGATGCAAGAAAGGTTACCATTGGAGCAGTTAATGCCATTCCAAGTATGACAAAATGGCAAACCTCTGCCACAGCAGGGAAACTCAAAGACAGGTTCAGAATCCTTTGTCTCCCAGCAGAACAGGATCCAGCTGCAGCTCAAGCTCAAGGAACATCAGGGGGACCCCAGGCATCGCTGGGGTGGACTTGGCAGTTTCCACCAAAACCACAATAAATGGCACATTGGTTCACCTTATACCTACAGGTTTAAATTGACCGTTTCCTTTTAAATGTCATGCATTGTTACTTGGGAGATCATCATCATCTAAAAGTGGACTTTCTGTTTTACCAGGAATCATCAACTCTGATTCTAGGGGGGAAATAAAAATCATGGCTTGGACTCCTAACCCACGTTGTATTATTCCAGCAAGATCATGCATTGCTCAATCCATCCCACTTCCTATATTGCCAGATGGATACCATCTGTCAATGCTGACAGGGGCACTGGAGGTTTTGGGAGCACAGGCACTCCTCGCGTTTACTGGTCTAAATTTACTTCAGTGCAGCAACCTTTTCTAGCCTGTGTTTTAGATGGCAAGTCTTCCACAGGATTAAGATACCAGAGCCGACAAAACCATCATCAGTGAATGTGAATGGCCACCGACCTGGCCCTTCACAACACCATCAGCGATGGTCACAGGCAATGGAGGTCAGCAGATGTCACAGGATGTCAGCAGTCAGCTAAGGAACTCCTGGTATATGGGCCAGAAGGGAAACAAGCACAGCTAAAACCACATGTGCTTTCTACTACTGCACACTGTGGGGAAGAGATTTGTTATCACAGTGGGGACTGACACTGAAAACAAATTTTTAAAAGGAGCCTCTGATATGCAGCCAAGACTTAAACTCAGGTGGAACATTAACACCCCTCTGTGGGTGGATCAGTGGCCCCTCAGAGGGAACAACTGCAACAGAACAAAAGCTGGTCAAAACAATTGGGTCTGGTAAATATAGTTCCTTCTACAAGCTTGTGGAACACCCCAATAATTGTGATTCCAAAAAAAGACTGGCAAATTGAGACTCAGATGGGCCCCTCTCCTAAGAATCCCCAGTCTGGGGGCTTTTCAAAGGAAAAGAGAGGAGAATCCTGGCCTAGGATGGGTTGGAAGGAGCCTTTCAAGGTCACCTAGACCAAATCTCCTTAAGCTGAAGACATCTGAATTAATGGATTTGTGGGATTGGGAGCCATGTTGGCCCCATGTAGCAAGGTCCTGGATGTGGAGACAGAGGTGCACAGAATGCCCTCCTTTCTGTATCTTTCTTGTTGCCAGAGAAAGCCTGTTTCAGCCTGTGAGGTAAGTAGAAATTAATTTCTTCTTTTTCTCTTTGGGCAGCATCCGTTTGTAACCTCCGCCGAGCCGACCTCCAGCCTGACGCCTCTGATCGTGGCAACGCAGCAGTTTATGGCCGAGAGGAGATACTAGCCCTGGAAGAGGCCATAGTTGCTTATTCTAGTTCCTAGTTCCTAGTTTCTAGCTCGTAGTTTGTAGTTTGTTTAGACTGATAGTGGAAATAAATAGGATAATAAATAAAACCTTCACTGTGTTGGAAGCTTCCCTTTGTTCTCACCCTGTCATTAAGGTCTAAATTTGCTTCGGAATGGTCAGGTGTTTCTTAAATGTGGGAAGAGCCATAGATGGGGTTTGTGGCATGGATTGGAAGCGGGCAGAAGTCTTGTGGCTTTGTTGCCGCCAGGCACAACCTGTTGTGGAGAGACAGGCTTGCAGCTGTGACTAGAGGAGCAGAGTGGGGCAAAACGGAGCAGAGCAGTGGTGTCACTGCTGGGGTTGCTGCTGTGGCTGTGGTTGCGCTGCAGCTCTTGGGAAAGGTTGGGAGTGTCTGTGTTGCTGTGGGCAGAGGGGGAGGGAGCCTGGCTTCTCCACAGGCTCAGGCACAGGTGAGTGTCCAGTGGGAAGGCGAGTTCTGCCACGGGAGCTAAGGCCAACATGAGGGAGTGAAAACTGGTGCAGTTTGGATCTGCGTGAGCCAGTGTGGAGGCCTGTGGGCCTGCTAGGGGACTTCTTGGGTCTATGCTCTGGAAGAACGTCCCCTAGACTTTAACCTTTCCCATGGACTCCTGTTTTTTGTCTCAATGTACATTTGATACCTTATTAGTGATATCCAGTGATCGTATAGGGATTATTGAAAATCATTTACTTTGCGATGTTTGGTGATAATTGAGGATATATTTGACGATCACTTAAATTTAAATTTTAGTTGCACAATATTTAACCGATTTCCTTTCCCAGTTCTCGTATTCCATCCCCCGCTTCCCTGAACCCACTATCCCTGAGAAGGACAGGACTGGAGATGGAACCTGCTCAAGAGCACAGGCCAGCCACCAGCCATCTGCCATCTCCCCTCCTTTTCTGTGCCCTTGCCAGGACGGTAGCGGCCATGCCTCCCCGGATTCTACCCTAACCCACTTTGCGACAGCCCCCAACCCTGCTCCCGCTTTCCTATTGTATTAGCAGTCCCCGATTTTTGTTGTAATTCATGTTTCAGAGATTACGGACGTAGGCGACCCCCAGAAGCCAGTCGACCCAGTTATTTTATTTATTTAGGCAGGAGAGCCGGCAGCCTCCGTACAGCCGGAGGAAGGGCTCTGTTGCCCCCACAGGAGACCCGTGCCCAGCCCCGCCGTAAGGTCCCCCACAGGCTAGTCCCCCACAAAACCTCTCCTTTTGATTTGTGTGGTTGGTCAAGGGCACCAGGGGAGGGTGCCACCACAAGTCCTTTTGATTTTCTGTTCTCTTTTGTTTTGTGGGTAAGTGAGGGGGAATGAAGTGACGGAGAGCTGCCTGGGACTCGGGCCCTCAGAAGTGAGGGGAAATGAAAATTGGATTTACTTATTGTTTAGTTATGCTCCGCAATATCAACCCGCCTGTTTCTTTAATTCTCAAGTTTAGTTAATGTCTATCAAGTATTGTGTTGTTTTTAGTTAGAACAAGGTTATTATTTTTACTACGATTGTTAGACCTTTCATTTTAAATAAAACCAAAAGGGGGCAGTTGTGGGAGCTTGTGCTGGAGGGGATGGGCCATGCAGTGGCCACACATCAGACAATCAACGACCAACACGAAGACTCGGGAGAAGAGAAGCCACAACGGTTGACACCCAGAGAACTTATGGTGAGCATATCATGAAGAGTAAAGGACTCTGGGACTGACTGGGAGTGGCCATGCAGATCAACAGCCGGTGATTGGCCAGAAGGCTTCTGGAACTTGCCATGAAAGACTATATAGATGTATGTATATCTCTATCTCTATCTCTATCTCTATCTCTATCTCTATCTCTACTTATAGCTGAATCTATAGCTATAGCTATCGCTATAGCTATCTATATCTATGTAATCTATATCTCTATCTCTATATCTCTATCTCTATCTCTATCTCTATCTCTATCTCTATCATCTATATCTATATCTATATCTATATCTATATCTGTCTACCTGTGTTGACCTCACTTTGGCATCTTCTGAAGCAGCCTCTTTATGTTTTGTTTTGCACCCTTGTTTGTGCCCTTTTATTTATGAAATATCTTCAGTTTTGGCACTTCAGTTGTACCCGTCTCTTCTCTGTTGCTCTGCCATGGAGCACACCACAGTTATGCTGCCGAGACCGGAGAGTTTCCCCTCGCGCCCCATGGATGCCCGGGGTGTTGTTGCTGATTCTTCTCTGGCCGCCCCACTGCTAGCTGGGTCGTGTGGGGCAGAGAAGGGAACCGGCACCCAGAGAGGGATCATTTCAGTGCCTTTCGGAAAATGACAGCAGAGCAACCTTTCTCAATAAAGCCATCTGAAATGACTTCATTGTCCTAGTAGTCTGGATTGTCTCAGGGCTGGGGATCAAAGATATAACAAAACTCAAGAGGCTCCAACCTCCCCAGCATCTCATTTCAGTCAAGGCTGCCGACCAAATACCTTCCTGACTTTACCTAACGCTTCAGTGGTTCTCAAACCCAAACTCTTTCTTTCTTCTTGTCTTCCGTCAGCTTTACCACTTATGCCTTCTTGGTCTACAGCTGGAGAGAGTTTTCCAGCTGCCACCTCTGCTCCTCTGTCAGCCCCTTTTCCTCCTACTTCCAGGAAGCTCCCTTCCTTCCTTCCAGGGGCCACCCACAGTTCCACATGCCTTTCTTGTGCACAATCATGCTCTACACACCACCTACCATTATTACACCTACTTGCCTTGGTGGAGTAATTTTGTGCTTTGCTCTCAGGAGACGGGAAGAGGTCTAAAAATTTGCCTAAGATAAATGTAGGGAGGAATTGTCTCTCCCCACTGTGGCAACCAGAGAGAAGATACAAAACTTTTAAAATATTGCTTGCAACAAACGTATCTAAAACCTATGCACGTAAATGTCTTAAAAGGTAGCAAGATAAAAACATGTAAACACTCAATGCGGTGAAGAAGAGCAATTCTTCAGTCCTGTCACCACTTCATCTTTCCGTGAAACACCTCTAGGAGGAGAAAACTCAGTCCCATTTGGACCTGCTTCAGACCGAGGAACTATCCCCTTGGTATTCTTTTGTCTTCTCTGCCACAGAAAGTTTTGGTGATCCTTTCATTAAACCAACAAAAAAAGCCTGTAAAAAGAAACTGAGAAGACATCAAGAAAGCAACAATCGCCAATAAGCCTTATTTGGCAAAAGTTATCTTATTTAAATTATCCACTGCCGTAACAATACTGATGAGGATTCTTAGCACCATGTAGGCAAACCAAAGTTAGAGTAGCCAACCATCCTTTTGAGACCTTTTCAGTTTTAGGTGACATGGGCTTTTGGTCGGATCTACACGTTCTGTTACATTCTATTTTGCAAATTTAGACTGCAGTCCATAAGCCAAAATTTCTTTTCCACGGGTCAGGTAGTATTTGTTCTAGGTGTGTGATGTTAGAGTGGTCCTCAGGGAAAAGGACATGGCTCTCTTTTCTTTCTTGTTCTCTTACCCCTCTGGCACTCAAAGCCATACTTGCTATTATAGACACTAGGTACAAGCTCCTGCTAGCATGGTTAACTAATTCAGGAGCAAACAGCCATGCTGCCATACTAGGGACATTGCTCTGGAAATGGGCAGAAAGATAAACCATGGAATGCTTTTCACTTCAGAAATGTTCCATTGCAGCTTTATCTGCAGCGGAGTTCCATTTACTGTACTGTCCAGTACAATTCCGTGCCTCCAGAGCTAACGTTAAGCACATAATTTGGGAATCTCGAGCTGTAAATCTCACAGCCCTGGCATCAAAAGTCCTTTCGCTTCTGGTGAAGCGGCTCTGTATTCCAGGTCTGGACATACACCCAGTCTCCTGCCTGGTGAGGATATACTTGAACATTCAGGGTTATTAGTGAGACCAAAACAACCAACTTGCATGAGGAGAAAAGCATTTTCTCCTAAGGATTCTCCTACAGAGTCTCTAGTGGCAGCATTTCGGCCTCCAGCCTCTGGTGGCAGACAAGGCTCAATACCCACTGCTGCCAGAAGGAGACGCTGCAGGAGCAGTCTGCAAAGCTTCTTTAAGAATACAAGGAAACGGACTCTCCATTTAGTCCCCATTTTATTTCCAGAAAGCCTCTTAGGATGGCTGAATTCACCACCCTCTCGCAACCCAATTTTGGAGGTGGTCCCGAGATTTTGTTTTCTTAATCTTGATCCTTAAGTTTTGAACTAAATTACAATAACCCAGAAGAAGGGAAACGGGACATCAGCTGTTTCTCATGCATTGCTTGGGGCTTCTCCCCCGCTCCAAGGGGTCCAAACTCTTCACGCAACAGATTGTTCCCCGGGCAAAAGACCAGGGCTTTTCACCATGCGCTTCTTTCCCAAAAGGATTTATTTCATTCCCCCCCGTCCCCCGCCCCCATTAGCAAAATTCTCAAAACATTCTCCATTTCTCTTTCTTTGGGATCATTGCTAATTTTCCCGTGTAATTCAACCACTTCTGTTGCAGAGGGAGGTACCACTACCCTACACTGCCTCCTGATAAGCAAATTGCTTCTTTATCAGCAGGCAGGGCTTGGGATGAGAAGGAGGGAAGAAGATTGGCTTTGCTGAGTCGAACCTCGCCTCCAGAGAGCGGAGGAAGGTGACATCATCTTCGGGGCACCCCCCTCTGTATGTTTTAGGGGCGGGCGGAGTTTAGGCTGAAGGGCAGCGTTTGACTCGGAGGCATTAAACCCCTCGCAAGGGCTGCGGGGGTAACCTTGCAGTCAGGGAGGCCTGGCTGTTCCTCGAGTCTAGAAAACGCTGGTTCCAGGCCTTCCCCAGCCGTGTTCAGTTGCAAGTCTAAAGCTCTTTGGCTTTGGACCAGCGCGTTTAACTGGCTTCTCAGGTTTTGGGGGCTGGCTTCATCCCTGCATTCACTTCCTGCTCCGGCGGCCTGAGGCTGGCTATTGTTTCAGGCTCTAAGGCAATTTGCAACTGATTCAGCTCCTTTTCTAGCTGTTGGCAACTTACAGCTCTCTGAGTCAAATCTCCATGCATATGGATACCAGGCATGGTCCTTTCCTGGGATTTTAAATTTTTCTTCTACCAAAATTCATGTTTTCTCCACAAGTAACTGCGGATGGTGCTGGCTTTTCTCAGTCTCCATCTCTCTTTAGGGCTGGACAAGCTTTATATATAAGCTTTTAGCAGGTCTGCCAGTGGAGAGCAGTTGAGATCAGCTTCTGCGTGGGATTCTATTACTTTTCTGCCAGAAAATAGCAGCTTTGACTGCAAATTTATTTCTCCTTTATTATGGCATGAGCAGTTACTGCTGTATAAAATGGCCATGTCACCTCAAGAACAGCCTGCTCATTGTGCCAGTTAAAATGTAAGGCCCCAAAAACGTTGCTCTATGGGACACTTTAAAAGGACTTAAACTTGTTCACGTACTCGGACGTAGAAAAGCAGGAGAAATACTGACAAGACGTTCTCAAGAGGTCGGAATGACAAAAATAATCTTCACTGGCAACTTCTGAAAATCAGAGAACTTTGGCAAAAAATTTAGAGCGGGATTCAATCCACATGAAACATTCCATCAAGCATTAACTTAGCCCATTCAACTTCACAAACTCCAAGCCTGTTAGATTTTAAGTTACTCAAAAATCTGAGAGGATGGAATTGGAAGAATAAAGGGGAAGAGAGAAGGAGAGAAAATACCTAGAAAAGAACCAACATAGCTACCAATCCTGGTTCCAGTGGTGTTCAGCTGATAGAATTCCAAGAGGAGGTAGGGCCAAGACATGTGGTTGCCATGTCTCGGGAGTTAAATACCCTTTGGCTTTCCTGGGGCCTTCCCCAACATGGGGCTCCCACTCACCCGGCCTTTTAGGAGCTGAGTTAGGGGTTCCAGACACAGGTGTGGAGCGTTGCCTCTGCTGTGCCAGGGATCAGCGGCCACTGCTGGGCTGGGATACAGGCCTGGCAGTGTGGGGTGGGCAGAGTAGGGCATCACCTCACCAGAGCAAGGCTTGGTCTGCCCCTTTCCCCGCATACAAGCACCTGAAATGTTTTGAGCCAGCAATCTCTAGCCTCTCACCACAAGGTTTCTGGGTTCCTGTGCTTCTTGGCTGTCAAGACTCCAAAGATTTGTGGCTGGATATTAAGAAACCTGCACTTTTATTCTCTTTATCCAAAAGAGGCAGCATGAGGCTTGTTTGTTCTTTCTAAGACCTTCCCTCCTTTCTGTGTCCTCATCCTGAGATAGTCCTTGTAACGCCTCTCCTCTCTCCCCTTCTCCACGACAATGGAGGGGAACAACGGAAAAACCAATCTATGAGAGGCAAAAAATGTTAGAGTTACAATGTAGTAAGGAAAAAAAAAAAAAAAGCAGTATACAACAAGAAGAAGAAAATTGTGCAAAAGAGGTAATGGCTTAAGCGACAAAGGTGAAGTGTCACATGGGGCGCCTGGAACAAAGACAAGATGGCGAGGGCTTACAGAATGATTCTGATGGTAGATGGGGGCTGCTGGTGCTGCCTGGAGCAGCTGTGGACCTGCAGTGGCAGTTTCCTGCTCCCTCTCTGCAGCAGTGATGGTGGCAGCGGCGATGGTGATGGGTGTCTCTCCCTGCAGAGCTCTGTTTGGTACTGCCGCTACCATCAGTCCGCCATGCTGGGCGTGTGCATGGGAATCAGCTCTGCCGCTTCACTGCCTCTTCCTCCCACCCTGCTGGGCTCCGTTTGGCTTGGCTGGGCTCCCTTTTGGCTTGGCTGAACTCACTTGGTATCAGTGTCACCACTCTGGGTTGCCTTGTTCTGCTGGAGCGGAAATACAGTCCCAGATGCCACCCTGGCCCTGATGGTTTCAGCCATGTGTCAGAGCTGTCACTTCTGTGCCACCCATCTCAGCCCCGTGTCCTAAGAAATACTGTGGAAGGACAAAACTGGGGGGGCTGGGGCTGGGGGGGGAAACGGTGGTGGTGCTTTGGTGCCAAGGCCTCTGTGCTAGAGGGAGCCAGACAGAAGGATCCCCCTTGCATTTCCGGTCATGGCATTTCCCTGCTGAAATCCTACTATGGCTATGATGTACAATGTTTTGAAGAAATAGTGCTGAAAGATCCATGACCTCGTCTCTGTAGCTAGGAGAAAGCTCTAAATGCAATTAAAGCAGTGCTTCTCCTTGTTTGCTGCTTTCAAGAGCTGAGGAAGGTCCAGGTGGAACATTATTGGCCAGAAGCATTGGTGGCCAAAGACCACTAGCGTGGTTCCTCACCTCCTGGTCCCTTCTCAGTGCTCAGCTTCTCGGTGTGGGCTACAGGGGCTTAGTGTGTTCTTGGAGTTACTCTTAGATGCCTTGAGCAGCAGGTTCTGGACTAGGAGGGCTTTTTGTGTTGCTTTGTAGCAGAGGAGAGCTTTGCAGGCTTTTTTTGGCCTGAGCTGTAGAGAAGGCCTGGTTCTATGCATGAATTCACAAACCAGCCTAGGGTGGCTGCTATTGTGATGTCAGCGGCCGCATCCCAGCGTTGTCAAGGCAAAGTTGCTGTGCCGAGGCCCGGAAGGGCTCAGTGCGCAGAGCAGCTCTGTGGCACGCTCGCTGCAGGCGGAACCTGCTGATCGCCGAGGTCTCTGCCAGCAGGACTCTTGAGTATTTTTGTTTCTTCCCCACAGGCGTTGTCTGGTGCAGACTTGAGCAGCACTGCTCGAGCCATGGAGAGGGTGTGTGCTGCAGTTTGCACGGCTTTCTCCTTGGCTTATTCTGGGTACTTTTTCACCCACCTGGCACGTAAGTGGACTGTTTTGTTCAGTGCGGCATATGGAAACCAAAATGCCACCAAGAGGCCTTTAGTTGGGTAAAGCTGCTGTCAACAGCTGCAGCTAAGAAGGGGGTGTCTCTAGCCAGTGGGGCGTGGGGCAGCATTTGTAATGTAGCCTGCAGGGGTTCCGCTCCTCCCGTGGCATAGCCTGTGGCAATGGAGTCTGCAATCTCCCCAGTTTGCTGGCTCAAGCAAGACAACTTCCAAGATAGGAAGACTGGGAGAGCTTGACAGGAGTCCTTGTGAAAGCTGTGCGCTGCTCTCCAGGACTGAGGGAAAGTCCCTCAGTTCAAGTCTTCTTGTCTGCATTCCCTCATCCCAGGACGTGCCTGTGGAACTTGACACTTCCTGCGTGCTAGAAGAGCCATTTGTTCTGTGATGAAACCACAGACTCAGCTTGGAAAAGGCCTCTGAGATAGACATTTCAGAGGAGTTCTTGTGTGCTGCTGAAGCCAGGAGCTGTTCCTGTGCTGTGTCACCACAGAACTGCCACCATGGTTAAGGGGGACTTGGGCGAAGCTATTTTGGGGAAAGGCTTTCAGTAAGCCCATGGCAATTGCTGCATGCAATCTCTTCAGAAAACTGAAGTACAGGAAAGAGAGGAGCTGTAGCTCCTGCTGGATGGGGTGGGGCAGAAGCTGTAATGCCTAGTACAGAACCACTCGGACTTTCTCAGTCTCAAGTTTCTATGGGTTGAGTGGCCAAAGAGGACAGAAGGTAGACACGAGGCAGTGGTTTGTGCTGTTGTCTTGCTTGCTGTGTGACACAAGGCTTGCTGCTGGAGTGACGTAGTGAAAACAGAATGATCTGTCTTTGGGTTGGTGACTTTCTGGTAGGCTTGCCCAGCACAGGCAGTTTTCTTACAGCATCTGGTTCTTTTTCCCTTGTGTGTTGCAGGTCACGTCACCCGTGCCTGGAGAGAATCCGGTCCTTGGGTGAGTGGGAAAGGAGCCTTTGGCGTTGGTAGCATTTGACAATTGTGGAGCAAGCTGTGAGCTGGGCCTGTTGCAGTCCAGCGCCAGCCTGCTTGGATGAATGGAAGTACAGTGCAGGCTCTTCGCAGAAGCAGCCGCAGCAGCAGCAGCAGTAGCAGCTGCAGGAGGAGTTGGATCCCGGGCTGTTTCCTCCAGTTCCTTTTCAGAGCTTTTAAGCAGCTGAAAGTGGGGTTGCTTGGTGCTTTAAGCCATGATGGAATTTCTCCTGTAGAAGAGAGTGCAGTCCCATAGAATTGGCCCATTCTACTTGAGTTTGAACAACTTAGAATGCCATTTCTGTGCAGATGATTTCTCCTTAGTGCATCTGGCTCTAGAGCTGAATATAAAGAAGGTTACCAGTCCCTCACACTGCTGTCTGTCTGCAGAGCCCAAAACTAACCTCTGAGCCTCCTCTGGCTGCACGTCTTCCTGAAGAAGAGGCCGAAGGGGAGGAAGATTCCCACCAAAGTGCACCTGCTGCCACTGCAGGGCCTGAGCATCCAGCATCAGTAAGTGGCACCTCTGGGTAGTCCTGTGGCTGGAACAAAGCATAGCTGCAAGTTTCTGGTCAGACAGCACCTCCCGTGCCTGGCTGAAGATGCTGAGGGCTGGAATCCTTCCAGCTCTTCCAGAGCACTTCCCCCAGCCTGTGAGGCCTGGAAAAGGGGTGTGGAACTTGGACGCTTAGGCATCGCTTTCCTACTGTTCTGACAGGGGCTGTGAATTTGTCTTAGCCAGAGACAAGAGGTAGCATTAGGATGTCTTGGGATGCTCCTGGGGTACAAGTGAAGCCCTTTGTGCCCAGTGGCTGTGCAGGCTCCTTGTCCCCAGTGAAGAGAGCAGTGCAAAGATGCAGTTCACAGCCTTGCAGGATATGAGGAGACACTGTCCCCAGGAGGGACCAGGCCCTCCCCACGGAACAGCTAAAGTCAGTCAGTAGCTAAAGGAACAGCTGAGTTGCAGCGGGGCCTGTAGCTGAATATACCGAAGGTTCTGAATGACAGGTTCTTTCCTGACCCTCATGCTGCTGTCTGCCCACAGAGCACAGGGGCAGCGTCAGCACCTGCTCTGGCTGCCTCTGCACCCGAGGAAGAGGCTGAAGAGGAGGAATCCGCTGCCAATGAACCTGCCCCTGCTGTCAGCCTGCGGCCTGAGCAGCCCACGTCAGTAAGTGCCTGTTTTGGCTAGCAGTGTCTTTGGTGTCATTTTGTCCATCATGTAAAAGCAGCCTTTGGATTTTGCGCCTTGAGCTGGAGAAGTGGGCTGCGAAAGCTGAGAGGTGAAGAGCCCTGGGTGTGGCCAGCAGCGTCTTCCTAGGAGCTTGCATTTGAAATGGGATCGGAGGGGCACCTCCGACGTGCAGGCATGTTTGTGACCCAAATGAATTTCTTGTCCCAGAGCTCCACCTCCTGTGTCCTGGTACCTGCACGAGCTGCAGCTGAAGGCCCTGAAGAAGCCTCCAGTCCCCAAGCTGGAAACTCAAGCCTGAGCAGCTCGTGCACCTGGAGCACGACTAGTTCCTCTGGCAGCAGCTGGAGCACGACTGGTTCCTCTGGCAGCAGAGAGCAGCTGGGAGAGAGGACAGAGGACAAGTGCCTGGCCATGCTGAGTATGTGCTTTGTGATCCTTGTCCGCCGGAGCAGTGCCTTGTGTGTGCGCGTGTCAGCAAGAGCTGTCCCACCTCCTGTTCCTCCTCAGCTGAGTGCCAGGTCCTGTGGCCTCCACACAGGACCTGCTGTTGTGCTTTGAGGTGGTGAGGGGTCCCTGGGGTGTTGCTCCTGCCTCTGAGGGCAGCTGGGCCTGGTTTGGCTTTGCCTGAGCTTCCCTCTATGCCAAAAAGAAAACAGAGGTTGTTTCTGGCTGAGCAGGAGGCTGTGACCTAGCGAATGAGTAGGCCTCAAGGAGCTCCTGTGGGGCCCAGCTCCTGTGGGGCACAGCTAAGGTCATCTTCAGAACTTAGCCTGGCCTAAAGGCTGAGGGACCTCATTCCTGAGGCCCATCACAGTAGGGTATAACATAAGCTGCTGCTCTTGAAAGGCAGAGGGGCATTGTTTAGGCAAAGTCCTGCTTAAAGCTGGAGATCTCGGCTCTGCTGGAAGCACTTTGCAATATTCTTCCTGTTCTGGAAAGGGCAGCTGTTGATAAGAATTGATTCCAGAACCCAAGATGCCTTGGATGTTTGCAAGGATGAAAGCTTTTGTTGAATGTCACAGAGTGTTCATGGCCAAGAACAGAAAGGTTTTGTTTTTCCTGCTGCCCTTAATGTTTGTAGACAACAATCACTTCTCCTGGTTGCAGTTTTCTGATCCCTGTCTCCTCTGACTGTTTCTCGATGTGCTTAGATTTTAGTGTAGACTTCTAGTTTTGGGCAGGCCATCTGTGCTGCAGGGCTGCTTGTCTTGCTGCTGTTGTTTTTGAGGTGGTGGTGGTGGTGGTGGTGGTGGTGGTGGTGGTGGTGGTGTTTCCCAGCTGACTGAGTTGAAAGGGCAGAGTGTCCCAGACAGTGGGGCTGCCTTTCTGATCTGCTGCAGGGTGGGACCTCTTCTGAAGTGAACATCTTTCCTTGGGATTTTTACAGAGATGCTGGTGAGCGAGGGAGATCCTGAGGCTAAGTACACAGAACTGGAAACGATTGGCAAAGGGTGAGTGCAGCCACAGCTCCTTCTTCACAGCGGGGGGCGGTGCGTTTTGCTGGTGTCACACCTCCCCAGAGTGACAGCAGGCAAGCTCCAAAGCTGTTCAGACACTGTGTTAAGATGATGCCTGATGATCTCTAAGTACTGGTCAGCATTTATAGCTGAAGTGGCCAGAAAAGTAGAGCCCTTCCTGTGTCTGGTGCACCAAAGAGAAGCAGCTGCCAATGGCTCTGGACCCAGAACACAGCCGTCTAAGGATCCTCTATTTTGAGTACTTCTCCATTTGTGTGCGCAACAGTGGAAGCCTTTGCCTGCTCCAGCTGTGGCTGCAGGCTGTGGCTGGACACTATTTTCCTTGGAAGCTGGAGAAAGGATCTGTGTCTGGAGGCTTTCGTCCAATGGCTCTTACATGGCTTCAGACTTCTCAGAAGGCCTCAGTGGTGGTGCTTGAATTTGGCAGATAGACTCCAAGGAGAGGTGTGAGAAGGCCGAATCGGCATGTGCCTGGAAAAATCCCACACATGCACAGATACAGAAAGAGAAAAGGGAGAAAAGACCCAGACGAGAATCTGTCGTGTTCCATTTACTGTTTGCCCCGGGACTTTTTTTCCGCGGTTGGACCGCGGTGTCCTGCACTTGCAGGGACTAAAGGACTTCTTCTTTCTCTGCTGCTCTTTTGTTTCTAGGGGTTTTGGCACGGTGTGCATGGCAGTGGAGACTGCCACAGGAGAAGAGGTAAGCGTCAAGCAGCGCCACAGCTTCTGCAGTGCTGTTTTAGGACGGCATTTTATCTGTCATGTCTGCAAGGGTTTGCTTTGTTCTTGTGCAATGGAGAATGCCAGTGGTTGCTGGAGTAATGATCAAGCCCCCTAGAAGTGCCAAAGGTTTCCCAGCAGTTTTGCTCCATTCTTACCGGCACAAAATGGCTTCCTGCTTGCAAGGGGTGTGTGAATGAAAATGGGGATGATAAAGTAAGGCCCTGGGGGAAGACTGTGGGCACAGCCTGTGTTGTTAGAGCTTTGCGGTGGAGAGCTTAGACCATGTTTCTCCCAGGTTTACAAGGCAAAGGGTATCTGGCTCTTTGTCCTGGGAGGTGCCCAAGCAAGCGGTCTGATGTCCAGCCACAAGGCGGTTTGGCCCAGCCCAGCTCCATCATCCCATAATCACTGTCTCCGTCTTCCCCTTGTGGTCCTGCGCCACAGACTTTGGTTCACGGTTTTCCATGTCGTTGTAGGTGGCCATAAAGAAAATTAGTCTCCTGGAAGAGAGCAGCAGTGAACTGTGCCTGAATGAAATCCAGGTCATGCGTGGCAATAAGAACGCCAATCTTGTGACCTTTCTAGACAGGTGAGTGGTTCTGCTGTTCTGCCATGAAAGGTCATCCACATCCTGCAAGGCAGCGGTTCAACCGCTGGCAGAGGATGGAGCTGACAGAGGATGGAGCTGTTAATTCCTGTTTCTGGACTGATCGACAGTGTCTTGGGAGGAGATTGCATTGGGGCTGCATTAATCTTTGCTGGCATACCTAGTTTGACGTGTGCTTTCAAAGAGCGGACTTGGCCCTGTCTTTCTTGAGCCAACAGCCTCAAAGTTCCTGTCCTCTCTCCACATTGTTTTGTTTGGTTTGGCATTTGATTTTTTTTCCCACGGGTCTTATGTGCTGACAAAACACTGTAGATTGAGTTCAAGCCCTGGAGAGCATAGCCAATGATTATTGACTTCCTCCTGTCTTCTTCTGAGAGAGACACAGGAAGGAGAATCCATCAGGAAGTGCACGCATTCATCTCCAGGCTGTTGTTTCCTCCCTTCAGCTACCTGGTGGACGAGGAAGTCTGGCTGGTGATGGAGTACATGGACGGAGGTTCTTTACACGATGTCATTAGGGAGATTCGTATGGCAGAAGGAGAGATAGCAGCTGTCTCTCGGGAGGTAAGGGATGGCGCTTGTGCTTCCCACGGCTTGGTCGGGATGGTCCTTCCAAATGGGTGATAAGGAGAGGAGAGATTTCACCTTCCGAGCTTCCTTTCTGCCTTTCTCTTATAACTGGCAGTAGCAAGAGCATCGGAAGTGCCTGCCAGTGTCCCTGCCCTTCTTCTAGTGTGTTTGTCTTTGCCTCTCTAAACACTTGCCTGGAGCCTGTGTGCGCTGCGTTCCTTCCCATTCCTTCCGCATTCCTTCCTAAGAGCAAAGGTGCTGCTGGCACCATGTCAAGCAAGTGGCAAAGACAAAGAGATACTCGCAGGACTCTCACAGAGCTCAGCCTGAAAGGAGAGCCTGGCAGCCAACGTGGTGTTGGCAAAAGCAGCCACTGTTGTCTGGCTGGAGAGAGTACAGCCACGGCAGCAGTGCTTCTTGAGTCTGTGTTTGCAGGACACTGGCCAGAGGAACAATTGCCCTTTCTCTTTCAAAAGCAAACGCACCCGCACTTAGAAAAGCACTGCTGTCCTCGTGTTGGAGCAGCAGGCTCTGCTGCCTTTGCCAGCAGCCTGTCTTGCCATGGCTCACCATCCCCCAGGAAGTCAGCCTTGCAGATGTGCCACTTCCCTGCTTGTGGGACGAAATCCACTTAGGCTCGTGTTGCTTTTTCCTCTCTCAGTGCCTGCAAGGCCTGGATTTCCTTCACTCCAAGCAAGTGATCCACCGAGACGTCAAAAGCCACAACATTCTCCTGGGCTTGGACGGATCTGTCAAGTTGGGTGGGTGTTGTTGGCCAGGCTCAGCCGTGGCGGGCTGCGGTGTGGGGCTGCCTTTGGGTGACTGCCGGTTCCCTGATGCCCGTGGCAGTGCAGGCTGCCCTGCTGTGAGCGCAGAGCACAGCCACAAGGCGCAGGGAGGTGTTGCTGGGAAGAAGGGGTAGGGGGTGCCTTTGGCTTGTGTGTGATCCTTCCCAAGCAAGGCAGTTGCAGTCTAATAGCTTCAGGGGACTAAAAGCCACTGCCTGAAACTGGGGGCTTTTGCTAAGTGGCCAATTCTGTATTTCCTCGGCTGCAGGCCTGAGGAATGGCAGCAGGGCCCCTTTGCAGCTGGGATTCCACACTGCCTTCTTGGACATTGGTACCGTGGGGAATTCTTTTGTTGGCTTCCCTAATTCACGCTGGCTTGATCAGAATGTTTTTTTTCTCCTCAGCTGACTTTGGCCTTTCTGCTCAGCTCACCGCTGAGCAGAGCAAACGGAGATCGGCTGTTGGGACAACTTACTGGATGGCGCCAGAAATTTTCAGCAGGAAGCCCTATGGCCCCAAAGTGGACATCTGGTCCTTTGGCATTGTGGGGATGGAGATGGTGGAAGGAGCGCCTCCTTACCTGATGATGACCTCCCGCACGGTACGCTGCAACTACTCTCAGATACTGCTGTCACTCGGACAAAATCTGCTCCCATTCTTCTGCTTGGGAAGCTTGCTAGCAGCTGAAAATGACGGGTTCCAGGCTGCATAGTCTCTCGTGCTTCTTGTCCAGATTATCCCCTTGGCATTTGATCACGAACTGCACCAAAACCTCACGATGCCTTTTGCTTGATGGAAGCTTTGCCTAAGGGAGCAGTGAGCAGTGCTGAGCTGCATTTGATGGAATAATCCTTGGAAATAGTAGAGTTAGATAAAAGTCTGTCTTCCGCATCGCCTGTAGAGCTGGTGTCAGTGCTCAGAGAAGCAAAGGGTGCTTTTGCTGATGGAGTTGCTCCTAATTCCATCAGCCAATGAAATCAGGGGCCAAGGCAAGAGCCTTTGCATATTGGACTGGCTATGGCTGCCTCGGGCTTTGGGTTCTTTTAGTAGGGGCAGGAAAGGTATCTGCCACCCTCGGGCAGGGAGTAAAGAGCCACTGGAGAGCGGAGCTTGTCCGGTGGGGTCTGTGTGAGCAGTTTGGGGTGTGAAAGAGGCAGGTAGAGCGTGGCATTTCCTTCTGCTCTAGGTTCAACAGCTGATAAGCACCAGGGGCAGCCTGAAGCTGCAGAACCCCAGGCAACAGTCCGCTTGGTTGCGAGACTTTCTGCACTGCTGCCTGGAGACGGACGAGGACAGGCGCTGGTCTGCCCAGGAACTTCTGCAGGTAAAAGGCAAAGCGGCTGCCGGATGCGCCAGCCACCCACTGCCAGGGGCTCCTCATCTGCTCAAGTCCAAGGCCTCGGATGGGCCCCGCTCCTAAGAATCTCCAGTCTGGGGGGCTTTTCAAAGGAAAAGAGAGGAGAATCCTGGCCTAGGATGGGTTGGAAGGAGCCTTTCAAGGTCACCTAGACCAAATCTCCTTCAGCTGAAGACATCTGAATTAATGGATTTGTGGGATTGGGAGCCATGTTGGCCCCATGTAGCAAGGTCCTGGATGTGGAGACAGAGGTGCACAGAATGCCCTCCTTTCTGTATCTTTCTTGTTGCCAGAGAAAGCCTGTTTCAGCCTGAGAGGTAAGTAGAAATTAATTTCTTCTTTTTCTCTTTGGGCAGCATCCGTTTGTAACCTCCGCCGAGCCGACCTCCAGCCTGACGCCTCTGATCGTGGCAACGCAGCAGTTTATGGCCGAGAGGAGATACTAGCCCTGGAAGAGGCCATAGTTGCTTATTCTAGTTCCTAGTTCCTAGTTTCTAGCTCGTAGTTTGTAGTTTGTTTAGACTGATAGTGGAAATAAATAGGATAATAAATAAAACCTTCACTGTGTTGGAAGCTTCCCTTTGTTCTCACCCTGTCATTAAGGTCTGAATTTGCTTCGGAATGGTCAGGTGTTTCTTAAATGTGGGAAGAGCCATAGATGGGGTTTGTGGCATGGATTGGAAGCGGGCAGAAGTCTTGTGGCTTTGTTGCCGCCAGGCACAACCTGTTGTGGAGAGACAGGCTTGCAGCTGTGACTAGAGGAGCAGAGTGGGGCAAAACGGAGCAGAGCAGTGGTGTCACTGCTGGGGTTGCTGCTGTGGCTGTGGTTGCGCTGCAGCTCTTGGGAAAGGTTGGGAGTGTCTGTGTTGCTGTGGGCAGAGGGGGAGGGAGCCTGGCTTCTCCACAGGCTCAGGCACAGGTGAGTGTCCAGTGGGAAGGCGAGTTCTGCCACGGGAACTAAGGCCTACATGAGGGAGTGAAAACTGGTGCAGTTTGGATCTGCGTGAGCCAGTGTGGAGGCCTGTGGGCCTGCTAGGGGACTTCTTGGGTCTATGCTCTGGAAGAACGTCCCCTAGACTTTAACCTTTCCCACGGACTCCTGTTTTTTGTCTCAATGTACGTTTGATACCTTATTAGTGATATCCAGTGATCGTATAGGGATTATTGAAAATCATTTACTTTGCGATGTTTGGTGGTAATTGAGGGTATATTTGACGATCACTTAAATTTAAATTTTAGTTGCACAATATTTAACCGATTTCCTTTCCCAGTTCTCGTATTCCATCCCCCGCTTCCCTGAACCCACTATCCCTGAGAAGGACAGGACTGGAGATGGAACCTGCTCAAGAGCACAGGCCAGCCACCAGCCATCTGCCATCTCCCCTCCTTTTCTGTGCCCTTGCCAGGACGGTAGCGGCCATGCCTCCCCGGATTCTACCCTAACCCACTTTGCGACAGCCCCCAACCCTGCTCCCGCTTTCCTATTGTATTAGCAGTCCCCGATTTTTGTTGTAATTCATGTTTCAGAGATTACGGACGTAGGCGACCCCCAGAAGCCAGTCGACCCAGTTATTTTATTTATTTAGGCAGGAGAGCCGGCAGCCTCCGTACAGCCGGAGGAAGGGCTCTGTTGCCCCCACAGGAGACCCGTGCCCAGCCCCGCCGTAAGGTCCCCCACAGGCTAGTCCCCCACAAAACCTCTCCTTTTGATTTGTGTGGTTGGTGAAGGGCACCAGGGGAGGGTGCCACCACAAGTCCTTTTGATTTTCTGTTCTCTTTTGTTTTGTGGGTAAGTGAGGGGGAATGAAGTGACGGAGAGCTGCCTGGGACTCGGGCCCTCAGAAGTGAGGGGAAATGAAAATTGGATTTACTTATTGTTTAGTTATGCTCCGCAATATCAACCCGCCTGTTTCTTTAATTCTCAAGTTTAGTTAATGTCTATCAAGTATTATGTTGTTTTTAGTTAGAACAAGGTTATTATTTTTACTACGATTGTTAGACCTTTCATTTTAAATAAAACCAAAAGGGGGCAGTTGTGGGAGCTTGTGCTGGAGGGGATGGGCCATGCAGTGGCCACACATCAGACAATCAACGACCAACACGAAGACTCGGGAGAAGAGAAGCCACAACGGATGACACCCAGAGAACTTATGGTGAGCATATCATGAAGAGTAAAGGACTCTGGGACTGACTGGGAGTGGCCATGCAGATCAACAGCCGGTGATTGGCCAGAAGGCTTCTGGAACTTGCCATGAAAGACTATATAGATGTATCTCTATCTCTATCTCTATCTCTATCTCTATCTCTATCTCTATCTCTATCTCTATCTCTACTTATAGCTGAATCTATAGCTATAGCTATCGCTATAGCTATCTATATCTATGTAATCTCTATATCTCTATCTCTATCTCTATCTCTATCATCTATATCTATATCTATATCTATATCTGTCTACCTGTGTTGACCTCACTTTGGCATCTTCTGAAGCAGCCTCTTTATGTTTTGTTTTGCACCCTTGTTTGTGCCCTTTTATTTATGAAATATCTTCAGTTTTGGCACTTCAGTTGTACCCGTCTCTTCTCTGTTGCTCTGCCATGGAGCACACCACAGTTATGCTGCCGAGACCGGAGAGTTTCCCCTCGCGCCCCACGGATGCCCGGGGTGTTGTTGCTGATTCTTCTCTGGCCGCCCCACTGCTAGCTGGGTCGTGTGGGGCAGAGAAGGGAACCGGCACCCAGAGAGGGATCATTTCAGTGCCTTTCAGAAAATGACAGCAGAGCAACCTTTCTCAATAAAGCCATCTGAAATTACTTAAGTGTCCTAGTAGTCTGGATTGTCTCAGGGCTGGGGGTCAAAGATATAACAAAACTCAAGAGGCTCCAACCTCCCCAGCATCTCATTTCAGTCAAGGCTGCCGACCAAATACCTTCCTGACTTTACCTAACGCTTCAGTGGTTCTCAAACCCAAACTCTTTCTTTCTTCTTGTCTTCTGTCAGCTTAACCACTTATGCCTTCTTGGTCTACAGCTGGAGAGAGTTTTCCAGCTGCCACCTCTGCTCCTCTGTCAGCCCCTTTTCCTCCTACTTCCAGGAAGCTCCCTTCCTTCCTTCCAGGGGCCACCCACAGTTCCACATGCCTTTCTTGTGCACAATCATGCTCTACACACCACCTACCATTATTACACCTACTTGCCTTGGTGGAGTAATTTTGTGCTTTGCTCTCAGGAGACAGGAAGAGGTCTAAAAATTTGCCTAAGATAAATGTAGGGAGGAATTGTCTCTCCCCACTGTGGCAACCAAAGAGAAGATACAAAACTTTTAAAATATTGCTTGCAACAAATGTATCTAAAACCTATGCACGTAAATGTCTTAAAAGGTAGCAAGATAAAAACATGTAAACACTCAATGCAGTGAAGAAGAGCAATTCTTCAGTCCTGTCACCACTTCATCTTTCCGTGAAACACCTCTAGGAGGAGAAAACTCAGTCCCATTTGAACCTGCTTCAGACCGAGGAACTATCCCCTTGGTATTCTTTTGTCTTCTCTGCCACAGAAAGTTTTGGTGATCCTTTCATTAAACCAACAAAAAAAGCCTGTAAAAAGAAACTGAGAAGACATCAAGAAAGCAACAATCGCCAATAAGCCTTATTTGGCAAAAGTTATCTTATTTAAATTATCCACTGCCGTAACAATACTGATGAGGATTCTTAGCACCATGTAGGCAAACCAAAGTTAGAGTAGCCAACCATCCTTTTGAGACCTTTTCAGTTTTAGGTGACATGGGCTTTTGGTCGGATCTACACGTTCTGTTACATTCTATTTTGCAAATTTAGACTGCAGTCCATAAGCCAAAATTTCTTTTCCACGGGTCAGGTAGTATTTGTTCTAGGTGTGTGATGTTAGAGTGGTCCTCAGGGAAAAGGACATGGCTCTCTTTTCTTTCTTGTTCTCTTACCCCTCTGGCACTCAAAGCCATACTTGCTATTATAGACACTAGGTACAAGCTCCTGCTAGCATGGTTAACTAATTCAGGAGCAAACAGCCATGCTGCCATACTAGGGACATTGCTCTGGAAATGGGCAGAAAGATAAACCATGGAATGCTTTTCACTTCAGAAATGTTCCATTGCAGCTTTATCTGCAGCAGAGTTCCATTTACTGTACTGTCCAGTACAATTCCGTGCCTCCAGAGCTAACGTTAAGCACATAATTTGGGAGTCTCGAGCTGTAAATCTCACAGCCCTGGCATCAAAAGTCCTTTCGCTTCTGGTGAAGCGGCTCTGTATTCCAGGTCTGGACATACACCCTGTCTCCTGCCTGGTGAGGATATACTTGAACATTCAGGGTTATTAGTGAGACCAAAACAACCAACTTGCATGAGGAGAAAAGCATTTTCTCCTAAGGATTCTCCTACAGAGTCTCTAGTGGCAGCATTTCGGCCTCCAGCCTCTGGTGGCAGACAAGGCTCAATACCCACTGCTGCCAGAAGGAGACGCTGCAGGAGCAGTCTGCAAAGCTTCTTTAAGAATACAAGGAAACGGACTCTCCATTTAGTCCCCATTTTATTTCCAGAAAGCCTCTTAGGATGGCTGAATTCACCACCCTCTCGCAACCCAATTTTGGAGGTGGTCCCGAGATTTTGTTTTCTTAATCTTGATCCTTAAATTTTGAACTAAATTACAATAACCCAGAAGAAGGGAAACGGGACATCAGCTGTTTCTCATGCATTGCTTGGGGCTTCTCCCCCGCTCCAAGGGGTCCAAACTCTTCACACAACAGATTGTTCCCCGGGCAAAAGACCAGGGCTTTTCACCATGCGCTTCCTTCCCAAAAGGATTGATTTCATTCCCCCCCGCCCCCCACACCCATTTGCAAAATTCTCAAAGCAATCTCCATTTCTCTTTCTTTGGGATCATTGCTAATTTTCCCGTGTAATTCAACCACTTCTGTTGCAGAGGGAGGTACCACTACCCTACACTGCCTCCTGATAAGCAAATTGCTTCTTTATCAGCGGGCAGGGCTTGGGATGAGAAGGAGGGAAGAAGATTGGCTTTGCTGAGTCGAACCTCGCCTCCAGAGAGCGGAGGAAGGTGACATCATCTTCGGGGCACCCCCCTCTGTATGTTTTAGGGGCGGGCGGAGTTTAGGCTGAAGGGCAGCGTTTGACTCGGAGGCATTAAACCCCTCGCAAGGGCTGCGGGGGTAACCTTGCAGTCAGGGAGGCCTGGCTGTTCCTCGAGTCTAGAAAACGCTGGTTCCAGGCCTTCCCCAGCCGTGTTCAGTTGCAAGTCTAAAGCTCTTTGGCTTTGGACCAGCGCGTTTAACTGGCTTCTCAGGTTTTGGGGGCTGGCTTCATCCCTGCATTCACTTCCTGCTCCGGCGGCCTGAGGCTGGCTATTGTTTCAGGCTCTAAGGCAATTTGCAACTGATTCAGCTCCTTTTCTAGCTGTTGGCAACTTACAGCTCTCTGAGTCAAATCTCCATGCATATGGATACCAGGCATGGTCCTTTCCTGGGATTTTAAATTTTTCTTCTACCAAAATTCATGTTTTCTCCACAAGTAACTGTGGATGGTGCTGGCTTTTCTCAGTCTCCATCTCTCTTTAGGGCTGGACAAGCTTTATATATAAGCTTTTAGCAGGTCTGCCAGTGGAGAGCAGTTGAGATCAGCTTCTGCGTGGGATTCTATTACTTTTCTGCCAGAAAATAGAAGCTTTGACTGCAAATTTATTTCTCCTTTATTATGGCATGAGCAGTTACTGCTGTATAAAATGGCCATGTCACCTCAAGAACAGCCTGCTCATTGTGCCAGTTAAAATGTAAGGCCCCAAAAACGTTGCTCTATGGGACACTTTAAAAGGACTTAAACTTGTTCACGTACTCGGACGTAGAAAAGCAGGAGAAATACTGACAAGACGTTCTCAAGAGGTCGGAATGACAAAAATAATCTTCACTGGCAACTTCTGAAAATCAGAGAACTTTGGCAAAAAATTTAGAGCGGGATTCAATCCACAAGAAACATTCCATCAAGCATTAACTTAGCCCATTCAACTTCACAAACTCCAAACCTGTTAGATTTTAAGTTACTCAAAAATCTGAGAGGATGGAATTGGAAGAATAAAGGGGAAGAGAGAAGGAGAGAAAATACCTAGAAAAGAACCAACATAGCTACCAATCCTGGTTCCAGTGGTGTTCAGCTGATAGAATTCCAAGAGGAGGTAGGGCCAAGACATGTGGTTGCCATGTCTCGGGAGTTAAATACCCTTTGGCTTTCCTGGGGCCTTCCCCAACATGGGGCTCCCACTCACCCGGCCTTTTAGGAGCTGAGTTAGGGGTTCCAGACACAGGTGTGGAGCGTTGCCTCTGCTGTGCCAGGGATCAGCGGCCACTGCTGGGCTGGGATACAGGCCTGGCAGTGTGGGGTGGGCAGAGTAGGGCATCACCTCACCAGAGCAAGGCTTGGTCTGCCCCTTTCCCCGCATACAAGCACCTGAAATGTTTTGAGCCAGCAATCTCTAGCCTCTCACCACAAGGTTTCCGGGTTCCTGTGCTTCTTGGCTGTCAAGACTCCAAAGATTTGTGGCTGGATATTAAGAAACCTGCACTTTTATTCTCTTTATCCAAAAGAGGCAGCATGAGGCTTGTTTGTTCTTTCTAAGACCTTCCCTCCTTTCTGTGTCCTCATCCTGAGATAGTCCTTGTAACGCCTCTCCTCTCTCCCCTTCTCCACGACAATGGAGGGGAACAACGGAAAAACCGATCTATGAGAGGCAAAAAATGTTAGAGTTACAATGTAGTAAGGAAAAAAAAAAAAAAAAGCAGTATACAACAAGAAGAAGAAAATTGTGCAAAAGAGGTAATGGCTTAAGCGACAAAGGTGAAGTGTCACATGGGGCGCCTGGAACAAAGACAAGATGGCGAGGGCTTACAGAATGATTCTGATGGTAGATGGGGGCTGCTGGTGCTGCCTGGAGCAGCTGTGGACCTGCAGTGGCAGTTTCCTGCTCCCTCTCTGCAGCAGTGATGGTGGCAGCGGCGATGGTGACGGGTGTCTCTCCCTGCAGAGCTCTGTTTGGTACTGCCGCTACCATCAGTCCGCCATGCTGGGCGTGTGCATGGGAATCAGCTCTGCCGCTTCACTGCCTCTTCCTCCCACCCTGCTGGGCTCCGTTTGGCTTGGCTGGGCTCCCTTTTGGCTTGGCTGAACTCACTTGGTATCAGTGTCACCACTCTGGGTTGCCTTGTTCTGCTGGAGCGGAAATACAGTCCCAGATGCCACCCTGGCCCTGATGGTTTCAGCCATGTGTCAGAGCTGTCACTTCTGTGCCACCCATCTCAGCCCCGTGTCCTAAGAAATACTGTGGAAGGACAAAACTGGGGGGGCTGGGGCTGGGGGGGGAAACGGTGGTGGTGCTTTGGTGCCAAGGCCTCTGTGCTAGAGGGAGCCAGACAGAAGGATCCCCCTTGCATTTCCGGTCATGGCATTTCCCTGCTGAAATCCTACTATGGCTATGATGTACAATGTTTTGAAGAAATAGTGCTGAAAGATCCATGACCTCGTCTCTGTAGCTAGGAGAAAGCTCTAAATGCAATTAAAGCAGTGCTTCTCCTTGTTTGCTGCTTTCAAGAGCTGAGGAAGGTCCAGGTGGAACATTATTGGCCAGAAGCATTGGTGGCCAAAGACCACTAGCGTGGTTCCTCACCTCCTGGTCCCTTCTCAGTGCTCAGCTTCTCGGTGTGGGCTACAGGGGCTTAGTGTGTTCTTGGAGTTACTCTTAGATGCCTTGAGCAGCAGGTTCTGGACTAGGAGGGCTTTTTGTGTTGCTTTGTAGCAGAGGAGAGCTTTGCAGGCTTTTTTTGGCCTGAGCTGTAGAGAAGGCCTGGTTCTATGCATGAATTCACAAACCAGCCTAGGGTGGCTGCTATTGTGATGTCAGCGGCCGCATCCCAGCGTTGTCAAGGCAAAGTTGCTGTGCCGAGGCCCGGAAGGGCTCAGTGCGCAGAGCAGCTCTGTGGCACGCTCGCTGCAGGCGGAACCTGCTGATCGCCGAGGTCTCTGCCAGCAGGACTCTTGAGTATTTTTGTTTCTTCCCCACAGGCGTTGTCTGGTGCAGACTTGAGCAGCACTGCTCGAGCCATGGAGAGGGTGTGTGCTGCAGTTTGCACGGCTTTCTCCTTGGCTTATTCTGGGTACTTTTTCACCCACCTGGCACGTAAGTGGACTGTTTTGTTCAGTGCGGCATATGGAAACCAAAATGCCACCAAGAGGCCTTTAGTTGGGTAAAGCTGCTGTCAACAGCTGCAGCTAAGAAGGGGGTGTCTCTAGCCAGTGGGGCGTGGGGCAGCATTTGTAATGTAGCCTGCAGGGGTTCCGCTCCTCCCGTGGCATAGCCTGTGGCAATGGAGTCTGCAATCTCCCCAGTTTGCTGGCTCAAGCAAGACAACTTCCAAGATAGGAAGACTGGGAGAGCTTGACAGGAGTCCTTGTGAAAGCTGTGCGCTGCTCTCCAGGACTGAGGGAAAGTCCCTCAGTTCAAGTCTTCTTGTCTGCATTCCCTCATCCCAGGACGTGCCTGTGGAACTTGACACTTCCTGCGTGCTAGAAGAGCCATTTGTTCTGTGATGAAACCACAGACTCAGCTTGGAAAAGGCCTCTGAGATAGACATTTCAGAGGAGTTCTTGTGTGCTGCTGAACCCAGGAGCTGTTCCTGTGCTGTGTCACCACAGAACTGCCACCATGGTTAAGGGGGACTTGGGCAAAGCTATTTTGGGGAAAGGCTTTCAGTAAGCCCATGGCAATTGCTGCATGCAATCTCTTCAGAAAACTGAAGTACAGGAAAGAGAGGAGCTGTAGCTCCTGCTGGATGGGGTGGGGCAGAAGCTGTAATGCCTAGTACAGAACCACTCGGACTTTCTCAGTCTCAAGTTTCTATGGGTTGAGTGGCCAAAGAGGACAGAAGGTAGACACGAGGCAGTGGTTTGTGCTGTTGTCTTGCTTGCTGTGTGACACAAGGCTTGCTGCTGGAGTGACGTAGTGAAAACAGAATGATCTGTCTTTGGGTTGGAGACTTTCTGGTAGGCTTGCCCAGCACAGGCAGTTTTCTTACAGCATCTGGTTCTTTTTCCCTTGTGTGTTGCAGGTCACGTCACCCGTGCCTGGAGAGAATCCGGTCCTTGGGTGAGTGGGAAAGGAGCCTTTGGCGTTGGTAGCATTTGACAATTGTGGAGCAAGCTGTGAGCTGGGCCTGTTGCAGTCCAGCGCCAGCCTGCTTGGATGAATGGAAGTACAGTGCAGGCTCTTCGCAGAAGCAGCCGCAGCAGCAGCAGCAGTAGCAGCTGCAGGAGGAGTTGGATCCCGGGCTGTTTCCTCCAGTTCCTTTTCAGAGCTTTTAAGCAGCTGAAAGTGGGGTTGCTTGGTGCTTTAAGCCATGATGGAATTTCTCCTGTAGAAGAGAGTGCAGTCCCATCGAACTGGCCCATTCTACTTGAGTTTGAACAACTTAGAATGCCATTTCTGTGCAGATGATTTCTCCTTAGTGCATCTGGCTCTAGAGCTGAATATAAAGAAGGTTACCAGTCCCTCACACTGCTGTCTGTCTGCAGAGCCCAAAACCAACCTCTGAGCCTCCTCTGGCTGCACGTCTTCCTGAAGAAGAGGCCGAAGGGGAGGAAGATTCCCACCAAAGTGCACCTGCTGCCACTGCAGGGCCTGAGCATCCAGCATCAGTAAGTGGCACCTCTGGGTAGTCCTGTGGCTGGAACAAAGCATAGCTGCAAGTTTCTGGTCAGACAGCACCTCCCGTGCCTGGCTGAAGATGCTGAGGGCTGGAATCCTTCCAGCTCTTCCAGAGCACTTCCCCCAGCCTGTGAGGCCTGGAAAAGGGGTGTGGAACTTGGACGCTTAGGCATCGCTTTCCTACTGTTCTGAAAGGGGCTGTGAATTTGTCTTAGCCAGAGACAAGAGGTAGCATTAGGATGTCTTGGGATGCTCCTGGGGTACAAGTGAAGCCCTTTGTGCCCAGTGGCTGTGCAGGCTCCTTGTCCCCAGTGAAGAGAGCAGTGCAAAGATGCAGTTCACAGCCTTGCAGGATATGGGGAGACACTGTCCCCAGGAGGGACCAGGCCCTCCCCACAGAACAGCTAAAGTCAGTCAGTAGCTAAAGGAACAGCTGAGTTGCAGCGGGGCCTGTAGCTGAATATACCGAAGGTTCTGAATGACAGGTTCTTTCCTGACCCTCATGCTGCTGTCTGCCCACAGAGCACAGGGGCAGTGTCAGCACCTGCTCTGGCTGCCTCTGCACCCGAGGAAGAGGCTGAAGAGGAGGAATCCGCTGCCAATGAACCTGCCCCTGCTGTCAGCCTGCGGCCTGAGCAGCCCACGTCAGTAAGTGCCTGTTTTGGCTAGCACTGTCTTTGGTGTCATTTTGTCCATCATGTAAAAGCAGCCTTTGGATTTTGCGCCTTGAGCTGGAGAAGTGGGCTGCGAAAGCTGAGAGGTGAAGAGCCCTGGGTGTGGCCAGCAGCGTCTTCCTAGGAGCTTGCATTTGAAATGGGATCGGAGGGGCACCTCCGACGTGCAGGCATGTTTGTGACCCAAATGAATTTCTTGTCCCAGAGCTCCACCTCCTGTGTCCTGGTACCTGCACGAGCTGCAGCTGAAGGCCCTGAAGAAGCCTCCAGTCCCCAAGCTGGAAACTCAAGCCTGAGCAGCTCGTGCACCTGGAGCACGACTAGTTCCTCTGGCAGCAGCTGGAGCACGACTGGTTCCTCTGGCAGCAGAGAGCAGCTGGGAGAGAGGACAGAGGACAAGTGCCTGGCCATGCTGAGTATGTGCTTTGTGATCCTTGTCCGCCGGAGCAGTGCCTTGTGTGTGCGCGTGTCAGCAAGAGCTGTCCCACCTCCTGTTCCTCCTCAGCTGAGTGCCAGGTCCTGTGGCCTCCACACAGGACCTGCTGTTGTGCTTTGAGGTGGTGAGGGGTCCCTGGGGTGTTGCTCCTGCCTCTGAGGGCAGCTGGGCCTGGTTTGGCTTTGCCTGAGCTTCCCTCTATGCCAAAAAGAAAACAGAGGTTGTTTCTGGCTGAGCAGGAGGCTGTGACCTAGCGAATGAGTAGGCCTCAAGGAGCTCCTGTGGGGCCCAGCTCCTGTGGGGCACAGCTAAGGTCATCTTCAGAACTTAGCCTGGCCTAAAGGCTGAGGGACCTCATTCCTGAGGCCCATCACAGTAGGGTATAACATAAGCTGCTGCTCTTGAAAGGCAGAGGGGCATTGTTTAGGCAAAGTCCTGCTTAAAGCTGGAGATCTCGGCTCTGCTGGAAGCACTTTGCAATATTCTTCCTGTTCTGGAAAGGGCAGCTGTTGATAAGAATTGATTCCAGAACCCAAGATGCCTTGGATGTTTGCAAGGATGAAAGCTTTTGTTGAATGTCACAGAGTGTTCATGGCCAAGAACAGAAAGGTTTTGTTTTTCCTGCTGCCCTTAATGTTTGTAGACAACAATCACTTCTCCTGGTTGCAGTTTTCTGATCCCTGTCTCCTCTGACTGTTTCTCGATGTGCTTAGATTTTAGTGTAGACTTCTAGTTTTGGGCAGGCCATCTGTGCTGCAGGGCTGCTTGTCTTGCTGCTGTTGTTTTTGAGGTGGTGGTGGTGGTGGTGGTGGTGGTGGTGGTGGTGGTGGTGTTTCCCAGCTGACTGAGTTGAAAGGGCAGAGTGTCCCAGACAGTGGGGCTGCCTTTCTGATCTGCTGCAGGGTGGGACCTCTTCTGAAGTGAACATCTTTCCTTGGGATTTTTACAGAGATGCTGGTGAGCGAGGGAGATCCTGAGGCTAAGTACACAGAACTGGAAACGATTGGCAAAGGGTGAGTGCAGCCACAGCTCCTTCTTCACAGCGGGGGGCGGTGCATTTTGCTGGTGTCACACCTCCCCAGAGTGACAGCAGGCAAGCTCCAAAGCTGTTCAGACACTGCGTTAAGATGATGCCTGATGATCTCTAAGTACTGGTCAGCATTTATAGCTGAAGTGGCCAGAAAAGTAGAGCCCTTCCTGTGTCTGGTGCACCAAAGAGAAGCAGCTGCCAATGGCTCTGGACCCAGAACACAGCCGTCTAAGGATCCTCTATTTTGAGTACTTCTCCATTTGTGTGCGCAACAGTGGAAGCCTTTGCCTGCTCCAGCTGTGGCTGCAGGCTGTGGCTGGACACTATTTTCCTTGGAAGCTGGAGAAAGGATCTGTGTCTGGAGGCTTTCCTCCAATGGCTCTTACATGGCTTCAGACTTCTCAGAAGGCCTCAGTGGTGGTGCTTGAATTTGGCAGATAGACTCCAAGGAGAGGTGTGAGAAGGCCGAACCGGCATGTGCCTGGAAAAATCCCACACATGCACAGATACAGAAAGAGAAAAGGGAGAAAAGACCCAGACGAGAATCTGTCGTGTTCCATTTACTGTTTGCCCCGGGACTTTTTTTCCGCGGTTGGACCGCGGTGTCCTGCACTTGCAGGGACTAAAGGACTTCTTCTTTCTCTGCTGCTCTTTTGTTTCTAGGGGTTTTGGCACGGTGTGCATGGCAGTGGAGACTGCCACAGGAGAAGAGGTAAGCGTCAAGCAGCGCCACAGCTTCTGCAGTGCTGTTTTAGGACGGCATTTTATCTGTCATGTCTGCAAGGGTTTGCTTTGTTCTTGTGCAATGGAGAATGCCAGTGGTTGCTGGAGTAATGATCAAGCCCCCTAGAAGTGCCAAAGGTTTCCCAGCAGTTTTGCTCCATTCTTACCGGCACAAAATGGCTTCCTGCTTGCAAGGGGTGTGTGAATGAAAATGGGGATGATAAAGTAAGGCCCTGGGGGAAGACTGTGGGCACAGCCTGTGTTGTTAGAGCTTTGCGGTGGAGAGCTTAGACCATGTTTCTCCCAGGTTTACAAGGCAAAGGGTATCTGGCTCTTTGTCCTGGGAGGTGCCCAAGCAAGCGGTCTGATGTCCAGCCACAAGGCGGTTTGGCCCAGCCCAGCTCCATCATCCCATAATCACTGTCTCCGTCTTCCCCTTGTGGTCCTGCGCCACAGACTTTGGTTCACGGTTTTCCATGTCGTTGTAGGTGGCCATAAAGAAAATTAGTCTCCTGGAAGAGAGCAGCAGTGAACTGTGCCTGAATGAAATCCAGGTCATGCGTGGCAATAAGAACGCCAATCTTGTGACCTTTCTAGACAGGTGAGTGGTTCTGCTGTTCTGCCATGAAAGGTCATCCACATCCTGCAAGGCAGCGGTTCAACCGCTGGCAGAGGATGGAGCTGACAGAGGATGGAGCTGGAGCTGTTAATTCCTGTTTCTGGACTGATCGACAGTGTCTTGGGAGGAGATTGCATTGGGGCTGCATTAATCTTTGCTGGCATACCTAGTTTGACGTGTGCTTTCAAAGAGCGGACTTGGCCCTGTCTTTCTTGAGCCAACAGCCTCAAAGTTCCTGTCCTCTCTCCACATTGTTTTGTTTGGTTTGGCATTTGATTTTTTTTCCCACGGGTCTTATGTGCTGACAAAACACTGTAGATTGAGTTCAAGCCCTGGAGAGCATAGCCAATGATTATTGACTTCCTCCTGTCTTCTTCTGAGAGAGACACAGGAAGGAGAATCCATCAGGAAGTGCACGCATTCATCTCCAGGCTGTTGTTTCCTCCCTTCAGCTACCTGGTGGACGAGGAAGTCTGGCTGGTGATGGAGTACATGGACGGAGGTTCTTTACACGATGTCATTAGGGAGATTCGTATGGCAGAAGGAGAGATAGCAGCTGTCTCTCGGGAGGTAAGGGATGGCGCTTGTGCTTCCCACGGCTTGGTCGGGATGGTCCTTCCAAATGGGTGATAAGGAGAGGAGAGATTTCACCTTCCGAGCTTCCTTTCTGCCTTTCTCTTATAACTGGCAGTAGCAAGAGCATCGGAAGTGCCTGCCAGTGTCCCTGCCCTTCTTCTAGTGTGTTTGTCTTTGCCTCTCTAAACACTTGCCTGGAGCCTGTGTGCGCTGCGTTCCTTCCCATTCCTTCCGCATTCCTTCCTAAGAGCAAAGGTGCTGCTGGCACCATGTCAAGCAAGTGGCAAAGACAAAGAGATACTCGCAGGACTCTCACAGAGCTCAGCCTGAAAGGAGAGCCTGGCAGCCAACGTGGTGTTGGCAAAAGCAGCCACTGTTGTCTGGCTGGAGAGAGTACAGCCACGGCAGCAGTGCTTCTTGAGTCTGTGTTTGCAGGACACTGGCCAGAGGAACAATTGCCCTTTCTCTTTCAAAAGCAAACACACCCGCACTTAGAAAAGCACTGCTGTCCTCGTGTTGGAGCAGCAGGCTCTGCTGCCTTTGCCAGCAGCCTGTCTTGCCATGGCTCACCATCCCCCAGGAAGTCAGCCTTGCAGATGTGCCACTTCCCTGCTTGTGGGACGAAATCCACTTAGGCTCGTGTTGCTTTTTCCTCTCTCAGTGCCTGCAAGGCCTGGATTTCCTTCACTCCAAGCAAGTGATCCACCGAGACGTCAAAAGCCACAACATTCTCCTGGGCTTGGACGGATCTGTCAAGTTGGGTGGGTGTTGTTGGCCAGGCTCAGCCGTGGCGGGCTGCGGTGTGGGGCTGCCTTTGGGTGACTGCCGGTTCCCTGATGCCCGTGGCAGTGCAGGCTGCCCTGCTGTGAGCGCAGAGCACAGCCACAAGGCGCAGGGAGGTGTTGCTGGGAAGAAGGGGTAGGGGGTGCCTTTGGCTTGTGTGCGATCCTTCCCAAGCAAGGCAGTGGCAGTCTAATAGCTTCAGGGGACTAAAAGCCACTGCCTGAAACTGGGGGCTTTTGCTAAGTGGCCAATTCCGTATTTCCTCGGCTGCAGGCCTGAGGAATGGCAGCAGGGCCCCTTTGCAGCTGGGATTCCACACTGCCTTCTTGGACATTGGTACCGTGGGGAATTCTTTTGTTGGCTTCCCTAATTCACGCTGGCTTGATCAGAATGGTTTTTTTCTCCTCAGCTGACTTTGGCCTTTCTGCTCAGCTCACCGCTGAGCAGAGCAAACGGAGATCGGCTGTTGGGACAACTTACTGGATGGCGCCAGAAATTTTCAGCAGGAAGCCCTATGGCCCCAAAGTGGACATCTGGTCCTTTGGCATTGTGGGGATGGAGATGGTGGAAGGAGCGCCTCCTTACCTGATGATGACCTCCCGCACAGTACGCTGCAACTACTCTCAGATACTGCTGTCACTCTGACAAAATCTGCTCCCATTCTTCTGCTTGGGAAGCTTGCTAGCAGCTGAAAATGACGGGTTCCAGGCTGCATAGTCTCTCGTGCTTCTTGTCCAGATTATCCCCTTGGCATTTGATCACGAACTGCACCAAAACCTCACGATGCCTTTTGCTTGATGGAAGCTTTGCCTAAGGGAGCAGTGAGCAGTGCTGAGCTGCATTTGATGGAATAATCCTTGGAAATAGTAGAGTTAGATAAAAGTCTGTCTTCCGCATCGCCTGTAGAGCTGGTGTCAGTGCTCAGAGAAGCAAAGGGTGCTTTTGCTGATGGAGTTGCTCCTAATTCCCTCAGCCAATGAAATCAGGGGCCAAGGCAAGAGCCTTTGCATATTGGACTGGCTATGGCTGCCTCGGGCTTTGGGTTCTTTTAGTAGGGGCAGGAAAGGTATCTGCCACCCTCGGGCAGGGAGTAAAGAGCCACTGGAGAGCGGAGCTTGTCCGGTGGGGTCTGTGTGAGCAGTTTGGGGTGTGAAAGAGGCAGGTAGAGCGTGGCATTTCCTTCTGCTCTAGGTTCAACAGCTGATAAGCACCAGGGGCAGCCCGAAGCTGCAGAACCCCAGGCAACAGTCCGCTTGGTTGCGAGACTTTCTGCACTGCTGCCTGGAGACGGACGAGGACAGGCGCTGGTCTGCCCAGGAACTTCTGCAGGTAAAAGGCAAAGCGGCTGCCGGATGCGCCAGCCACCCACTGCCAGGGGCTCCTCATCTGCTCAAGTCCAAGGCCTCGGATGGGCCCCGCTCCTAAGAATCTCCAGTCTGGGGGGCTTTTCAAAGGAAAAGAGAGGAGAATCCTGGCCTAGGATGGGTTGGAAGGAGCCTTTCAAGGTCACCTAGACCAAATCTCCTTCAGCTGAAGACATCTGAATTAATGGATTTGTGGGATTGGGAGCCATGTTGGCCCCATGTAGCAAGGTCCTGGATGTGGAGACAGAGGTGCACAGAATGCCCTCCTTTCTGTATCTTTCTTGTTGCCAAAGAAAGCCTGTTTCAGCCTGTGAGGTAAGTAGAAATTAATTTCTTCTTTTTCTCTTTGGGCAGCATCCGTTTGTAACCTCCGCCGAGCCAACCTCCAGCCTGACGCCTCTGATCGTGGCAACACAGCAGTTTATGGCCGAGAGGAGATACTAGCCCTGGAAGAGGCCATAGTTGTTTATTCTAGTTCCTAGTTCCTAGTTTCTAGCTCGTAGTTTGTAGTTTGTTTAGACTGATAGTGGAAATAAATAGGATAATAAATAAAACCTTCACTGTGTTGGAAGCTTCCCTTTGTTCTCACCCTGACATTAAGGTCTAAATTTGCTTCGGAATGGTCAGGTGTTTCTTAAATGTGGGAAGAGCCATAGATGGGGTTTGTGGCATGGATTGGAAGCGGGCAGAAATCTTGTGGCTTTGTTGCCGCCAGGCACAACCTGTTGTGGAGAGACAGGCTTGCAGCTGTGACTAGAGGAGCAGAGTGGGGCAAAACGGAGCAGAGCAGTGGTGTCACTGCTGGGGTTGCTGCTGTGGCTGTGGTTGCGCTGCAGCTCTTGGGAAAGGTTGGGAGTGTCTGTGTTGCTGTGGGCAGAGGGGGAGGGAGCCTGGCTTCTCCACAGGCTCAGGCACAGGTGAGTGTCCAGTGGGAAGGCGAGTTCTGCCACGGGAACTAAGGCCTACATGAGGGAGTGAAAACTGGTGCAGTTTGGATCTGCGTGAGCCAGTGTGGAGGCCTGTGGGCCTGCTAGGGGACTTCTTGGGTCTATGCTCTGGAAAACATCCCCTAGACTTTAACCTTTCCCATGGACTCCTGTTTTTTGTCTCAATGTACGTTTGATACCTTATTAGTGATATCCAGTGATCGTATAGGGATTATTGAAAATCATTTACTTTGCGATGTTTGGTGGTAATTGAGGGTATATTTGACGATCACTTAAATTTAAATTTTAGTTGCACAATATTTAACCGATTTCCTTTCCCAGTTCTCGTATTCCATCCCCCGCTTCCCTGAACCCACTATCCCTGAGAAGGACAGGACTGGAGATGGAACCTGCTCAAGAGCACAGGCCAGCCACCAGCCATCTGCCATCTCCCCTCCTTTTCTGTGCCCTTGCCAGGACGGTAGCGGCCATGCCTCCCCGGATTCTACCCTAACCCACTTTGCGACAGCCCCCAACCCTGCTCCCGCTTTCCTATTGTATTAGCAGTCCCCGATTTTTGTTGTAATTCATGTTTCAGAGATTACGGACGTAGGCGACCCCCAGAAGCCAGTCGACCCAGTTATTTTATTTATTTAGGCAGGAGAGCCGGCACCCTCCGTACAGCCGGAGGAAGGGCTCTGTTGCCCCCACAGGAGACCCGTGCCCAGCCCCGCCGTAAGGTCCCCCACAGGCTAGTCCCCCACAAAACCTCTCCTTTTGATTTGTGTGGTTGGTCAAGGGCACCAGGGGAGGGTGCCACCACAAGTCCTTTTGATTTTCTGTTCTCTTTTGTTTTGTGGGTAAGTGAGGGGGAATGAAGTGACGGAGAGCTGCCTGGGACTCGGGCCCTCAGAAGTGAGGGGAAATGAAAATTGGATTTACTTATTGTTTAGTTATGCTCCGCAATATCAACCCGCCTGTTTCTTTAATTCTCAAGTTTAGTTAATGTCTATCAAGTATTGTGTTGTTTTTAGTTAGAACAAGGTTATTATTTTTACTACGATTGTTAGACCTTTCATTTTAAATAAAACCAAAAGGGGGCAGTTGTGGGAGCTTGTCCTGGAGGGGATGGGCCATGCAGTGGCCACACATCAGACAATCAACGACCAACACGAAGACTCGGGAGAAGAGAAGCCACAACGGATGACACCCAGAGAATTTATGGTGAGCATATCATGAAGAGTAAAGGACTCTGGGACTGACTGGGAGTGGCCATGCAGATCAACAGCCGGTGATTGGCCAGAAGGCTTCTGGAACTTGCCATGAAAGACTATATAGATGTATCTCTATCTCTATCTCTATCTCTATCTCTATCTCTATCTCTATCTCTATCTCTATCTCTATCTCTACTTATAGCTGAATCTATAGCTATAGCTATCGCTATAGCTATCTATATCTATGTAATCTATATCTCTATCTCTATCTCTATCTCTATCTCTATCTCTATCATCTATATCTATATCTATATCTATATCTGTCTACCTGTGTTGACCTCACTTTGGCATCTTCTGAAGCAGCCTCTTTATGTTTTGTTTTGCACCCTTGTTTGTGCCCTTTTATTTATGAAATATCTTCAGTTTTGGCACTTCAGTTGTACCCGTCTCTTCTCTGTTGCTCTGCCATGGAGCACACCACAGTTATGCTGCCGAGACCGGAGAGTTTCCCCTCGCGCCCCACGGATGCCCGGGGTGTTGTTGCTGATTCTTCTCTGGCCGCCCCACTGCTAGCTGGGTCGTGTGGGGCAGAGAAGGGAACCGGCACCCAGAGAGGGATCATTTCAGTGCCTTTCAGAAAATGACAGCAGAGCAACCTTTCTCAATAAAGCCATCTGAAATGACTTAATTGTCCTAGTAGTCTGGATTGTCTCAGGGCTGGGGATCAAAGATATAACAAAACTCAAGAGGCTCCAACCTCCCCAGCATCTCATTTCAGTCAAGGCTGCCGACCAAATACCTTCCTGACTTTACCTAACGCTTCAGTGGTTCTCAAACCCAAACTCTTTCTTTCTTCTTGTCTTCCGTCAGCTTAACCACTTATGCCTTCTTGGTCTACAGCTGGAGAGAGTTTTCCAGCTGCCACCTCTGCTCCTCTGTCAGCCCCTTTTCCTCCTACTTCCAGGAAGCTCCCTTCCTTCCTTCCAGGGGCCACCCACAGTTCCACATGCCTTTCTTGTGCACAATCATGCTCTACACACCACCTACCATTATTACACCTACTTGCCTTGGTGGAGTAATTTTGTGCTTTGCTCTCAGGAGACAGGAAGAGGTCTAAAAATTTGCCTAAGATAAATGTAGGGAGGAATTGTCTCTCCCCACTGTGGCAACCAAAGAGAAGATACAAAACTTTTAAAATATTGCTTGCAACAAATGTATCTAAAACCTATGCACGTAAATGTCTTAAAAGGTAGCAAGATAAAAACATGTAAACACTCAATGCAGTGAAGAAGAGCAATTCTTCAGTCCTGTCACCACTTCATCTTTCCGTGAAACACCTCTAGGAGGAGAAAACTCAGTCCCATTTGAACCTGCTTCAGACCGAGGAACTATCCCCTTGGTATTCTTTTGTCTTCTCTGCCACAGAAAGTTTTGGTGATCCTTTCATTAAACCAACAAAAAAAGCCTGTAAAAAGAAACTGAGAAGACATCAAGAAAGCAACAATCGCCAATAAGCCTTATTTGGCAAAAGTTATCTTATTTAAATTATCCACTGCCGTAACAATACTGATGAGGATTCTTAGCACCATGTAGGCAAACCAAAGTTAGAGTAGCCAACCATCCTTTTGAGACCTTTTCAGTTTTAGGTGACATGGGCTTTTGGTCGGATCTACACGTTCTGTTACATTCTATTTTGCAAATTTAGACTGCAGTCCATAAGCCAAAATTTCTTTTCCACGGGTCAGGTAGTATTTGTTCTAGGTGTGTGATGTTAGAGTGGTCCTCAGGGAAAAGGACATGGCTCTCTTTTCTTTCTTGTTCTCTTACCCCTCTGGCACTCAAAGCCATACTTGCTATTATAGACACTAGGTACAAGCTCCTGCTAGCATGGTTAACTAATTCAGGAGCAAACAGCCATGCTGCCATACTAGGGACATTGCTCTGGAAATGGGCAGAAAGATAAACCATGGAATGCTTTTCACTTCAGAAATGTTCCATTGCAGCTTTATCTGCAGCGGAGTTCCATTTACTGTACTGTCCAGTACAATTCCGTGCCTCCAGAGCTAACGTTAAGCACATAATTTGGGAGTCTCGAGCTGTAAATCTCACAGCCCTGGCATCAAAAGTCCTTTCGCTTCTGGTGAAGCGGCTCTGTATTCCAGGTCTGGACATACACCCAGTCTCCTGCCTGGTGAGGATATACTTGAACATTCAGGGTTATTAGTGAGACCAAAACAACCAACTTGCATGAGGAGAAAAGCATTTTCTCCTAAGGATTCTCCTACAGAGTCTCTAGTGGCAGCATTTCGGCCTCCAGCCTCTGGTGGCAGACAAGGCTCAATACCCACTGCTGCCAGAAGGAGACGCTGCAGGAGCAGTCTGCAAAGCTTCTTTAAGAATACAAGGAAACGGACTCTCCATTTAGTCCCCATTTTATTTCCAGAAAGCCTCTTAGGATGGCTGAATTCACCACCCTCTCGCAACCCAATTTTGGAGGTGGTCCCGAGATTTTGTTTTCTTAATCTTGATCCTTAAATTTTGAACTAAATTACAATAACCCAGAAGAAGGGAAACGGGACATCAGCTGTTTCTCATGCATTGCTTGGGGCTTCTCCCCCGCTCCAAGGGGTCCAAACTCTTCACGCAACAGATTGTTCCCCGGGCAAAAGACCAGGGCTTTTCACCATGCGCTTCTTTCCCAAAAGGATTTATTTCATTCCCCCCCGCCCCCCGCCCCCATTAGCAAAATTCTCAAAACATTCTCCATTTCTCTTTCTTTGGGATCATTGCTAATTTTCCCATGTAATTCAACCACTTCTGTTGCAGAGGGAGGTACCACTACCCTACACTGCCTCCTGATAAGCAAATTGCTTCTTTATCAGCCGGCAGGGCTTGGGATGAGAAGGAGGGAAGAAGATTGGCTTTGCTGAGTCGAACCTCGCCTCCAGAGAGCGGAGGAAGGTGACATCATCTTCGGGGCACCCCCCTCTGTATGTTTTAGGGGCGGGCGGAGTTTAGGCTGAAGGGCAGCGTTTGACTCGGAGGCATTAAACCCCTCGCAAGGGCTGCGGGGGTAACCTTGCAGTCAGGGAGGCCTGGCTGTTCCTCGAGTCTAGAAAACGCTGGTTCCAGGCCTTCCCCAGCCGTGTTCAGTTGCAAGTCTAAAGCTCTTTGGCTTTGGACCAGCGCGTTTAACTGGCTTCTCAGGTTTTGGGGGCTGGCTTCATCCCTGCATTCACTTCCTGCTCCGGCGGCCTGAGGCTGGCTATTGTTTCAGGCTCTAAGGCAATTTGCAACTGATTCAGCTCCTTTTCTAGCTGTTGGCAACTTACAGCTCTCTGAGTCAAATCTCCATGCATATGGATACCAGGCATGGTCCTTTCCTGGGATTTTAAATTTTTCTTCTACCAAAATTCATGTTTTCTCCACAAGTAACTGTGGATGGTGCTGGCTTTTCTCAGTCTCCATCTCTCTTTAGGGCTGGACAAGCTTTATATATAAGCTTTTAGCAGGTCTGCCAGTGGAGAGCAGTTGAGATCAGCTTCTGCGTGGGATTCTATTACTTTTCTGCCAGAAAATAGAAGCTTTGACTGCAAATTTATTTCTCCTTTATTATGTCATGAGCAGTTACTGCTGTATAAAATGGCCATGTCACCTCAAGAACAGCCTGCTCATTGTGCCAGTTAAAATGTAAGGCCCCAAAAACGTTGCTCTATGGGACACTTTAAAAGGACTTAAACTTGTTCACGTACTCGGACGTAGAAAAGCAGGAGAAATACTGACAAGACGTTCTCAAGAGGTCGGAACGACAAAAATAATCTTCACTGGCAACTTCTGAAAATCAGAGAACTTTGGCAAAAAATTTAGAGCGGGATTCAATCCACATGAAACATTCCATCAAGCATTAACTTAGCCCATTCAACTTCACAAACTCCAAGCCTGTTAGATTTTAAGTTACTCAAAAATCTGAGAGGATGGAATTGGAAGAATAAAGGGGAAGAGAGAAGGAGAGAAAATACCTAGAAAAGAACCAACATAGCTACCAATCCTGGTTCCAGTGGTGTTCAGCTGATAGAATTCCAAGAGGAGGTAGGGCCAAGACATGTGGTTGCCATGTCTTGGGAGTTAAATACCCTTTGGCTTTCCTGGGGCCTTCCCCAACATGGGGCTCCCACTCACCCGGCCTTTTAGGAGCTGAGTTAGGGGTTCCAGACACAGGTGTGGAGCGTTGCCTCTGCTGTGCCAGGGATCAGCGGCCACTGCTGGGCTGGGATACAGGCCTGGCAGTGTGGGGTGGGCAGAGTAGGGCAACACCTCACCAGAGCAAGGCTTGGTCTGCCCCTTTCCCCGCATACAAGCACCTGAAATGTTTTGAGCCAGCAATCTCTAGCCTCTCACCACAAGGTTTCCGGGTTCCTGTGCTTCTTGGCTGTCAAGACTCCAAAGATTTGTGGCTGGATATTAAGAAACCTGCACTTTTATTATCTTTATCCAAAAGAGGCAGCATGAGGCTTGTTTGTTCTTTCTAAGACCTTCCCTTCTTTCTGTGTCCTCATCCTGAGATAGTCCTTGTAACGCCTCTCCTCTCTCCCCTTCTCCACGACAATGGAGGGGAACAACGGAAAAACCAATCTATCAGAGGCAAAAAATGTTAGAGTTACAATGTAGTAAGGAAAAAAAAAAAAAAAAAGCAGTATACAACAAGAAGAAGAAAATTGTGCAAAAGAGGTAATGGCTTAAGCGACAAAGGTGAAGTGTCACATGGGGCGCCTGGAACAAAGACAAGATGGCGAGGGCTTACAGAATGATTCTGATGGTAGATGGGGGCTGCTGGTGCTGCCTGGAGCAGCTGTGGACCTGCAGTGGCAGTTTCCTGCTCCCTCTCTGCAGCAGTGATGGTGGCAGCGGCGATGGTGACGGGTGTCTCTCCCTGCAGAGCTCTGTTTGGTACTGCCGCTACCATCAGTCCGCCATGCTGGGCGTGTGCATGGGAATCAGCTCTGCCGCTTCACTGCCTCTTCCTCCCACCCTGCTGGGCTCCGTTTGGCTTGGCTGGGCTCCCTTTTGGCTTGGCTGAACTCACTTGGTATCAGTGTCACCACTCTGGGTTGCCTTGTTCTGCTGGAGCGGAAATACAGTCCCAGATGCCACCCTGGCCCTGATGGTTTCAGCCATGTGTCAGAGCTGTCACTTCTGTGCCACCCATCTCAGCCCCGTGTCCTAAGAAATACTGTGGAAGGACAAAACTGGGGGGGCTGGGGCTGGGGGGGGAAACGGTGGTGGTGCTTTGGTGCCAAGGCCTCTGTGCTAGAGGGAGCCAGACAGAAGGATCCCCCTTGCATTTCCGGTCATGGCATTTCCCTGCTGAAATCCTACTATGGCTATGATGTACAATGTTTGGAAGAAATAGTGCTGAAAGATCCATGACCTCGTCTCTGTAGCTAGGAGAAAGCTCTAAATGCAATTAAAGCAGTGCTTCTCCTTGTTTGCTGCTTTCAAGAGCTGAGGAAGGTCCAGGTGGAACATTATTGGCCAGAAGCATTGGTGGCCAAAGACCACTAGCGTGGTTCCTCACCTCCTGGTCCCTTCTCAGTGCTCAGCTTCTCGGTGTGGGCTACAGGGGCTTAGTGTGTTCTTGGAGTTACTCTTAGATGCCTTGAGCAGCAGGTTCTGGACTAGGAGGGCTTTTTGTGTTGCTTTGTAGCAGAGGAGAGCTTTGCAGGCTTTTTTTGGCCTGAGCTGTAGAGAAGGCCTGGTTCTATGCATGAATTCACAAACCAGCCTAGGGTGGCTGCTATTGTGATGTCAGCGGCCGCATCCCAGCGTTGTCAAGGCAAAGTTGCTGTGCCGAGGCCCGGAAGGGCTCAGTGCGCAGAGCAGCTCTGTGGCACGCTCGCTGCAGGCGGAACCTGCTGATCGCCGAGGTCTCTGCCAGCAGGACTCTTGAGTATTTTTGTTTCTTCCCCACAGGCGTTGTCTGGTGCAGACTTGAGCAGCACTGCTCGAGCCATGGAGAGGGTGTGTGCTGCAGTTTGCACGGCTTTCTCCTTGGCTTATTCTGGGTACTTTTTCACCCACCTGGCACGTAAGTGGACTGTTTTGTTCAGTGCGGCATATGGAAACCAAAATGCCACCAAGAGGCCTTTAGTTGGGTAAAGCTGCTGTCAACAGCTGCAGCTAAGAAGGGGGTGTCTCTAGCCAGTGGGGCATGGGGCAGCATTTGTAATGTAGCCTGCAGGGGTTCCGCTCTTCCCGTGGCATAGCCTGTGGCAATGGAGTCTGGAATCTCCCCAGTTTGCTGGCTCAAGCAAGACAACTTCCAAGATAGGAAGACTGGGAGAGCTTGACAGGAGTCCTTGTGAAAGCTGTGCGCTGCTCTCCAGGACTGAGGGAAAGTCCCTCAGTTCAAGTCTTCTTGTCTGCATTCCCTCATCCCAGGACGTGCCTGTGGAACTTGACACTTCCTGCGTGCTAGAAGAGCCATTTGTTCTGTGATGAAACCACAGACTCAGCTTGGAAAAGGCCTCTGAGATAGACATTTCAGAGGAGTTCTTGTGTGCTGCTGAAGCCAGGAGCTGTTCCTGTGCTGTGTCACCACAGAACTGCCACCATGGTTAAGGGGGACTTGGGCGAAGCTATTTTGGGGAAAGGCTTTCAGTAAGCCCATGGCAATTGCTGCATGCAATCTCTTCAGAAAACTGAAGTACAGGAAAGAGAGGAGCTGTAGCTCCTGCTGGATGGGGTGGGGCAGAAGCTGTAATGCCTAGTACAGAACCACTCGGACTTTCTCAGTCTCAAGTTTCTATGGGTTGAGTGGCCAAAGAGGACAGAAGGTAGACACGAGGCAGTGGTTTGTGCTGTTGTCTTGCTTGCTGTGTGACACAAGGCTTGCTGCTGGAGTGACGTAGTGAAAACAGAATGATCTGTCTTTGGGTTGGTGACTTTCTGGTAGGCTTGCCCAGCACAGGCAGTTTTCTTACAGCATCTGGTTCTTTTTCCCTTGTGTGTTGCAGGTCACGTCACCCGTGCCTGGAGAGAATCCGGTCCTTGGGTGAGTGGGAAAGGAGCCTTTGGCGTTGGTAGCATTTGACAATTGTGGAGCAAGCTGTGAGCTGGGCCTGTTGCAGTCCAGCGCCAGCCTGCTTGGATGAATGGAAGTACAGTGCAGGCTCTTCGCAGAAGCAGCCGCAGCAGCAGCAGCAGTAGCAGCTGCAGGAGGAGTTGGATCCCGGGCTGTTTCCTCCAGTTCCTTTTCAGAGCTTTTAAGCAGCTGAAAGTGGGGTTGCTTGGTGCTTTAAGCCATGATGGAATTTCTCCTGTAGAAGAGAGTGCAGTCCCATCGAATTGGCCCATTCTACTTGAGTTTGAACAACTTAGAATGCCATTTCTGTGCAGATGATTTCTCCTTAGTGCATCTGGCTCTAGAGCTGAATATAAAGAAGGTTACCAGTCCCTCACACTGCTGTCTGTCTGCAGAGCCCAAAACCAACCTCTGAGCCTCCTCTGGCTGCACGTCTTCCTGAAGAAGAGGCCGAAGGGGAGGAAGATTCCCACCAAAGTGCACCTGCTGCCACTGCAGGGCCTGAGCATCCAGCATCAGTAAGTGGCACCTCTGGGTAGTCCTGTGGCTGGAACAAAGCATAGCTGCAAGTTTCTGGTCAGACAGCACCTCCCGTGCCTGGCTGAAGATGCTGAGGGCTGGAATCCTTCCAGCTCTTCCAGAGCACTTCCCCCAGCCTGTGAGGCCTGGAAAAGGGGTGTGGAACTTGGACGCTTAGGCATCGCTTTCCTACTGTTCTGACAGGGGCTGTGAATTTGTCTTAGCCAGAGACAAGAGGTAGCATTAGGATGTCTTGGGATGCTCCTGGGGTACAAGTGAAGCCCTTTGTGCCCAGTGGCTGTGCAGGCTCCTTGTCCCCAGTGAAGAGAGCAGTGCAAAGATGCAGTTCACAGCCTTGCAGGATATGGGGAGACACTGTCCCCAGGAGGGACCAGGCCCTCCCCACAGAACAGCTAAAGTCAGTCAGTAGCTAAAGGAACAGCTGAGTTGCAGCGGGGCCTGTAGCTGAATATACCGAAGGTTCTGAATGACAGGTTCTTTCCTGACCCTCATGCTGCTGTCTGCCCACAGAGCACAGGGGCAGCGTCAGCACCTGCTCTGGCTGCCTCTGCACCCGAGGAAGAGGCTGAAGAGGAGGAATCCGCTGCCAATGAACCTGCCCCTGCTGTCAGCCTGCGGCCTGAGCAGCCCACGTCAGTAAGTGCCTGTTTTGGCTAGCAGTGTCTTTGGTGTCATTTTGTCCATCATGTAAAAGCAGCCTTTGGATTTTGCGCCTTGAGCTGGAGAAGTGGGCTGCGAAAGCTGAGAGGTGAAGAGCCCTGGGTGTGGCCAGCAGCGTCTTCCTAGGAGCTTGCATTTGAAATGGGATCGGAGGGGCACCTCCAACGTGCAGGCATGTTTGTGACCCAAATGAATTTCTTGTCCCAGAGCTCCACCTCCTGTGTCCTGGTACCTGCACGAGCTGCAGCTGAAGGCCCTGAAGAAGCCTCCAGTCCCCAAGCTGGAAACTCAAGCCTGAGCAGCTCGTGCACCTGGAGCACGACTAGTTCCTCTGGCAGCAGCTGGAGCACGACTGGTTCCTCTGGCAGCAGAGAGCAGCTGGGAGAGAGGACAGAGGACAAGTGCCTGGCCATGCTGAGTATGTGCTTTGTGATCCTTGTCCGCCGGAGCAGTGCCTTGTGTGTGCGCGTGTCAGCAAGAGCTGTCCCACCTCCTGTTCCTCCTCAGCTGAGTGCCAGGTCCTGTGGCCTCCACACAGGACCTGCTGTTGTGCTTTGAGGTGGTGAGGGGTCCCTGGGGTGTTGCTCCTGCCTCTGAGGGCAGCTGGGCCTGGTTTGGCTTTGCCTGAGCTTCCCTCTATGCCAAAAAGAAAACAGAGGTTGTTTCTGGCTGAGCAGGAGGCTGTGACCTAGCGAATGAGTAGGCCTCAAGGAGCTCCTGTGGGGCCCAGCTCCTGTGGGGCACAGCTAAGGTCATCTTCAGAACTTAGCCTGGCCTAAAGGCTGAGGGACCTCATTCCTGAGGCCCATCACAGTAGGGTATAACATAAGCTGCTGCTCTTGAAAGGCAGAGGGGCATTGTTTAGGCAAAGTCCTGCTTAAAGCTGGAGATCTCGGCTCTGCTGGAAGCACTTTGCAATATTCTTCCTGTTCTGGAAAGGGCAGCTGTTGATAAGAATTGATTCCAGAACCCAAGATGCCTTGGATGTTTGCAAGGATGAAAGCTTTTGTTGAATGTCACAGAGTGTTCATGGCCAAGAACAGAAAGGTTTTGTTTTTCCTGCTGCCCTTAATGTTTGTAGACAACAATCACTTCTCCTGGTTGCAGTTTTCTGATCCCTGTCTCCTCTGACTGTTTCTCGATGTGCTTAGATTTTAGTGTAGACTTCTAGTTTTGGGCAGGCCATCTGTGCTGCTGGGCTGCTTGTCTTGCTGCTGTTGTTTTTAGGTGGTGGTGGTGGTGGTGGTGGGTTTGGTTGTGGTGGTGGTGGTGTTTCCCAGCTGACTGAGTTGAAAGGGCAGAGTGTCCCAGACAGTGGGGCTGCCTTTCTGATCTGCTGCAGGGTGGGACCTCTTCTGAAGTGAACATCTTTCCTTGGGATTTTTACAGAGATGCTGGTGAGCGAGGGAGATCCTGAGGCTAAGTACACAGAACTGGAAACGATTGGCAAAGGGTGAGTGCAGCCACAGCTCCTTCTTCACAGCGGGGGGCGGTGCATTTTGCTGGTGTCACACCTCCCCAGAGTGACAGCAGGCAAGCTCCAAAGCTGTTCAGACACTGCGTTAAGATGATGCCTGATGATCTCTAAGTACTGGTCAGCATTTATAGCTGAAGTGGCCAGAAAAGTAGAGCCCTTCCTGTGTCTGGTGCACCAAAGAGAAGCAGCTGCCAATGGCTCTGGACCCAGAACACAGCCGTCTAAGGATCCTCTATTTTGAGTACTTCTCCATTTGTGTGCGCAACAGTGGAAGCCTTTGCCTGCTCCAGCTGTGGCTGCAGGCTGTGGCTGGACACTATTTTCCTTGGAAGCTGGAGAAAGGATCTGTGTCTGGAGGCTTTCCTCCAATGGCTCTTACATGGCTTCAGACTTCTCAGAAGGCCTCAGTGGTGGTGCTTGAATTTGGCAGATAGACTCCAAGGAGAGGTGTGAGAAGGCCGAACCGGCATGTGCCTGGAAAAATCCCACACATGCACAGATACAGAAAGAGAAAAGGGAGAAAAGACCCAGACGAGAATCTGTCGTGTTCCATTTACTGTTTGCCCCGGGACTTTTTTTCCGCGGTTGGACCGCGGTGTCCTGCACTTGCAGGGACTAAAGGACTTCTTCTTTCTCTGCTGCTCTTTTGTTTCTAGGGGTTTTGGCACGGTGTGCATGGCAGTGGAGACTGCCACAGGAGAAGAGGTAAGCGTCAAGCAGCGCCACAGCTTCTGCAGTGCTGTTTTAGGACGGCATTTTATCTGTCATGTCTGCAAGGGTTTGCTTTGTTCTTGTGCAATGGAGAATGCCAGTGGTTGCTGGAGTAATGATCAAGCCCCCTAGAAGTGCCAAAGGTTTCCCAGCAGTTTTGCTCCATTCTTACCGGCACAAAATGGCTTCCTGCTTGCAAGGGGTGTGTGAATGAAAATGGGGATGATAAAGTAAGGCCCTGGGGGAAGACTGTGGGCACAGCCTGTGTTGTTAGAGCTTTGCGGTGGAGAGCTTAGACCATGTTTCTCCCAGGTTTACAAGGCAAAGGGTATCTGGCTCTTTGTCCTGGGAGGTGCCCAAGCAAGCGGTCTGATGTCCAGCCACAAGGCGGTTTGGCCCAGCCCAGCTCCATCATCCCATAATCACTGTCTCCGTCTTCCCCTTGTGGTCCTGCGCCACAGACTTTGGTTCACGGTTTTCCATGTCGTTGTAGGTGGCCATAAAGAAAATTAGTCTCCTGGAAGAGAGCAGCAGTGAACTGTGCCTGAATGAAATCCAGGTCATGCGTGGCAATAAGAACGCCAATCTTGTGACCTTTCTAGACAGGTGAGTGGTTCTGCTGTTCTGCCATGAAAGGTCATCCACATCCTGCAAGGCAGCGGTTCAACCGCTGGCAGAGGATGGAGCTGACAGAGGATGGAGCTGTTAATTCCTGTTTCTGGACTGATCGACAGTGTCTTGGGAGGAGATTGCATTGGGGCTGCATTAATCTTTGCTGGCATACCTAGTTTGACGTGTGCTTTCAAAGAGCGGACTTGGCCCTGTCTTTCTTGAGCCAACAGCCTCAGAGTTCCTGTCCTCTCTCCACATTGTTTTGTTTGGTTTGGCATTTGATTTTTTTTCCCACGGGTCTTATGTGCTGACAAAACACTGTAGATTGAGTTCAAGCCCTGGAGAGCATAGCCAATGATTATTGACTTCCTCCTGTCTTCTTCTGAGAGAGACACAGGAAGGAGAATCCATCAGGAAGTGCACGCATTCATCTCCAGGCTGTTGTTTCCTCCCTTCAGCTACCTGGTGGACGAGGAAGTCTGGCTGGTGATGGAGTACATGGACGGAGGTTCTTTACACGATGTCATTAGGGAGATTCGTATGGCAGAAGGAGAGATAGCAGCTGTCTCTCGGGAGGTAAGGGATGGCGCTTGTGCTTCCCACGGCTTGGTCGGGATGGTCCTTCCAAATGGGTGATAAGGAGAGGAGAGATTTCACCTTCCGAGCTTCCTTTCTGCCTTTCTCTTATAACTGGCAGTAGCAAGAGCATCGGAAGTGCCTGCCAGTGTCCCTGCCCTTCTTCTAGGGTGTTTGTCTTTGCCTCTCTAAACACTGGCCTGGAGCCTGTGTGCGCTGCGTTCCTTCCCATTCCTTCCGCATTCCTTCCTAAGAGCAAAGGTGCTGCTGGCACCATGTCAAGCAAGTGGCAAAGACAAAGAGATACTCGCAGGACTCTCACAGAGCTCAGCCTGAAAGGAGAGCCTGGCAGCCAACGTGGTGTTGGCAAAAGCAGCCACTGTTGTCTGGCTGGAGAGAGTACAGCCACGGCAGCAGTGCTTCTTGAGTCTGTGTTTGCAGGGCACTGGCCAGAGGAACAATTGCCCTTTCTCTTTCAAAAGCAAACACACCCGCACTTAGAAAAGCACTGCTGTCCTCGTGTTGGAGCAGCAGGCTCTGCTGCCTTTGCCAGCAGCCTGTCTTGCCATGGCTCACCATCCCCCAGGAAGTCAGATGTGCCACTTCCCTGCTTGTGGGACGAAATCCACTTAGGCTCGTGTTGCTTTTTCCTCTCTCAGTGCCTGCAAGGCCTGGATTTCCTTCACTCCAAGCAAGTGATCCACCGAGACGTCAAAAGCCACAACATTCTCCTGGGCTTGGACGGATCTGTCAAGTTGGGTGGGTGTTGTTGGCCAGGCTCAGCCGTGGCGGGCTGCGGTGTGGGGCTGCCTTTGGGTGACTGCCGGTTCCCTGATGCCCGTGGCAGTGCAGGCTGCCCTGCTGTGAGCGCAGAGCACAGCCACAAGGCGCAGGGAGGTGTTGCTGGGAAGAAGGGGTAGGGGGTGCCTTTGGCTTGTGTGTGATCCTTCCCAAGCAAGGCAGTTGCAGTCTAATAGCTTCAGGGGACTAAAAGCCACTGCCTGAAACTGGGGGCTTTTGCTAAGTGGCCAATTCCGTATTTCCTCGGCTGCAGGCCTGAGGAATGGCAGCAGGGCCCCTTTGCAGCTGGGATTCCACACTGCCTTCTTGGACATTGGTACCGTGGGGAATTCTTTTGTTGGCTTCCCTAATTCACACTGGCTTGATCAGAATGGTTTTTTTCTCCTCAGCTGACTTTGGCCTTTCTGCTCAGCTCACCGCTGAGCAGAGCAAACGGAGATCGGCTGTTGGGACAACTTACTGGATGGCGCCAGAAATTTTCAGCAGGAAGCCCTATGGCCCCAAAGTGGACATCTGGTCCTTTGGCATTGTGGGGATGGAGATGGTGGAAGGAGCGCCTCCTTACCTGATGATGACCTCCCGCACGGTACGCTGCAACTACTCTCAGATACTGCTGTCACTCTGACAAAATCTGCTCCCATTCTTCTGCTTGGGAAGCTTGCTAGCAGCTGAAAATGACGGGTTCCAGGCTGCATAGTCTCTCGTGCTTCTTGTCCAGATTATCCCCTTGGCATTTGATCACGAACTGCACCAAAACCTCACGATGCCTTTTGCTTGATGGAAGCTTTGCCTAAGGGAGCAGTGAGCAGTGCTGAGCTGCATTTGATGGAATAATCCTTGGAAATAGTAGAGTTAGATAAAAGTCTGTCTTCCGCATCGCCTGTAGAGCTGGTGTCAGTGCTCAGAGAAGCAAAGGGTGCTTTTGCTGATGGAGTTGCTCCTAATTCCATCAGCCAATGAAATCAGGGGCCAAGGCAAGAGCCTTTGCACATTGGACTGGCTATGGCTGCCTCGGGCTTTGGGTTCTTTTAGTAGGGGCAGGAAAGGTATCTGCCACCCTCGGGCAGGGAGTAAAGAGCCACTGGAGATGGGAGCTTGTCCGGTGGGGTCTGTGTGAGCAGTTTGGGGTGTGAAAGAGGCAGGTAGAGCGTGGCATTTCCTTCTGCTCTAGGTTCAACAGCTGATAAGCACCAGGGGCAGCCCGAAGCTGCAGAACCCCAGGCAACAGTCCGCTTGGTTGCGAGACTTTCTGCACTGCTGCCTGGAGACGGACGAGGACAGGCGCTGGTCTGCCCAGGAACTTCTGCAGGTAAAAGGCAAAGCGGCTGCCGGATGCGCCAGCCACCCACTGCCAGGGGCTCCTCATCTGCTCAAGTCCAAGGCCTCGGATGGGCCCCGCTCCTAAGAATCTCCAGTCTGGGGGGCTTTTCAAAGGAAAAGAGAGGAGAATCCTGGCCTAGGATGGGTTGGAAGGAGCCTTTCAAGGTCACCTAGACCAAATCTCCTTCAGCTGAAGACATCTGAATTAATGGATTTGTGGGATTGGGAGCCATGTTGGCCCCATGTAGCAAGGTCCTGGATGTGGAGACAGAGGTGCACAGAATGCCCTCCTTTCTGTATCTTTCTTGTTGCCAAAGAAAGCCTGTTTCAGCCTGTGAGGTAAGTAGAAATTAATTTCTTCTTTTTCTCTTTGGGCAGCATCCGTTTGTAACCTCCGCCGAGCCAACCTCCAGCCTGACGCCTCTGATCGTGGCAACACAGCAGTTTATGGCCGAGAGGAGATACTAGCCCTGGAAGAGGCCATAGTTGTTTATTCTAGTTCCTAGTTCCTAGTTTCTAGCTCGTAGTTTGTAGTTTGTTTAGACTGATAGTGGAAATAAATAGGATAATAAATAAAACCTTCACTGTGTTGGAAGCTTCCCTTTGTTCTCACCCTGACATTAAGGTCTAAATTTGCTTCGGAATGGTCAGGTGTTTCTTAAATGTGGGAAGAGCCATAGATGGGGTTTGTGGCATGGATTGGAAGCGGGCAGAAATCTTGTGGCTTTGTTGCCGCCAGGCACAACCTGTTGTGGAGAGACAGGCTTGCAGCTGTGACTAGAGGAGCAGAGTGGGGCAAAACGGAGCAGAGCAGTGGTGTCACTGCTGGGGTTGCTGCTGTGGCTGTGGTTGCGCTGCAGCTCTTGGGAAAGGTTGGGAGTGTCTGTGTTGCTGTGGGCAGAGGGGGAGGGAGCCTGGCTTCTCCACAGGCTCAGGCACAGGTGAGTGTCCAGTGGGAAGGCGAGTTCTGCCACGGGAACTAAGGCCTACATGAGGGAGTGAAAACTGGTGCAGTTTGGATCTGCGTGAGCCAGTGTGGAGGCCTGTGGGCCTGCTAGGGGACTTCTTGGGTCTATGCTCTGGAAAACATCCCCTAGACTTTAACCTTTCCCATGGACTCCTGTTTTTTGTCTCAATGTACGTTTGATACCTTATTAGTGATATCCAGTGATCGTATAGGGATTATTGAAAATCATTTACTTTGCGATGTTTGGTGGTAATTGAGGGTATATTTGACGATCACTTAAATTTAAATTTTAGTTGCACAATATTTAACCGATTTCCTTTCCCAGTTCTCGTATTCCATCCCCCGCTTCCCTGAACCCACTATCCCTGAGAAGGACAGGACTGGAGATGGAACCTGCTCAAGAGCACAGGCCAGCCACCAGCCATCTGCCATCTCCCCTCCTTTTCTGTGCCCTTGCCAGGACGGTAGCGGCCATGCCTCCCCGGATTCTACCCTAACCCACTTTGCGACAGCCCCCAACCCTGCTCCCGCTTTCCTATTGTATTAGCAGTCCCCGATTTTTGTTGTAATTCATGTTTCAGAGATTACGGACGTAGGCGACCCCCAGAAGCCAGTCGACCCAGTTATTTTATTTATTTAGGCAGGAGAGCCGGCACCCTCCGTACAGCCGGAGGAAGGGCTCTGTTGCCCCCACAGGAGACCCGTGCCCAGCCCCGCCGTAAGGTCCCCCACAGGCTAGTCCCCCACAAAACCTCTCCTTTTGATTTGTGTGGTTGGTCAAGGGCACCAGGGGAGGGTGCCACCACAAGTCCTTTTGATTTTCTGTTCTCTTTTGTTTTGTGGGTAAGTGAGGGGGAATGAAGTGACGGAGAGCTGCCTGGGACTCGGGCCCTCAGAAGTGAGGGGAAATGAAAATTGGATTTACTTATTGTTTAGTTATGCTCCGCAATATCAACCCGCCTGTTTCTTTAATTCTCAAGTTTAGTTAATGTCTATCAAGTATTGTGTTGTTTTTAGTTAGAACAAGGTTATTATTTTTACTACAATTGTTAGACCTTTCATTTTAAATAAAACCAAAAGGGGGCAGTTGTGGGAGCTTGTGCTGGAGGGGATGGGCCATGCAGTGGCCACACATCAGACAATCAACGACCAACACGAAGACTCGGGAGAAGAGAAGCCACAACGGATGACACCCAGAGAACTTATGGTGAGCATATCATGAAGAGTAAAGGACTCTGGGACTGACTGGGAGTGGCCATGCAGATCAACAGCCGGTGATTGGCCAGAAGGCTTCTGGAACTTGCCATGAAAGACTATATAGATGTATGTATATCTCTATCTCTATCTCTATCTCTATCTCTATCTCTACTTATAGCTGAATCTATAGCTATAGCTATCGCTATAGCTATCTATATCTATGTAATCTATATCTCTATCTCTATATCTCTATCTCTATCTCTATCTCTATCTCTATCATCTATATCTATATCTATATCTATATCTATATCTGTCTACCTGTGTTGACCTCACTTTGGCATCTTCTGAAGCAGCCTCTTTATGTTTTGTTTTGCACCCTTGTTTGTGCCCTTTTATTTATGAAATATCTTCAGTTTTGGCACTTCAGTTGTACCCGTCTCTTCTCTGTTGCTCTGCCATGGAGCACACCACAGTTATGCTGCCGAGACCGGAGAGTTTCCCCTCGCGCCCCACGGATGCCCGGGGTGTTGTTGCTGATTCTTCTCTGGCCGCCCCACTGCTAGCTGGGTCGTGTGGGGCAGAGAAGGGAACCGGCACCCAGAGAGGGATCATTTCAGTGCCTTTCAGAAAATGACAGCAGAGCAACCTTTCTCAATAAAGCCATCTGAAATGACTTCATTGTCCTAGTAGTCTGGATTGTCTCAGGGCTGGGGATCAAAGATATAACAAAACTCAAGAGGCTCCAACCTCCCCAGCATCTCATTTCAGTCAAGGCTGCCGACCAAATACCTTCCTGACTTTACCTAACGCTTCAGTGGTTCTCAAACCCAAACTCTTTCTTTCTTCTTGTCTTCCGTCAGCTTAACCACTTATGCCTTCTTGGTCTACAGCTGGAGAGAGTTTTCCAGCTGCCACCTCTGCTCCTCTGTCAGCCCCTTTTCCTCCTACTTCCAGGAAGCTCCCTTCCTTCCTTCCAGGGGCCACCCACAGTTCCACATGCCTTTCTTGTGCACAATCATGCTCTACACACCACCTACCATTATTACACCTACTTGCCTTGGTGGAGTAATTTTGTGCTTTGCTCTCAGGAGACAGGAAGAGGTCTAAAAATTTGCCTAAGATAAATGTAGGGAGGAATTGTCTCTCCCCACTGTGGCAACCAGAGAGAAGATACAAAACTTTTAAAATATTGCTTGCAACAAATGTATCTAAAACCTATGCACGTAAATGTCTTAAAAGGTAGCAAGATAAAAACATGTAAACACTCAATGCGGTGAAGAAGAGCAATTCTTCAGTCCTGTCACCACTTCATCTTTCCGTGAAACACCTCTAGGAGGAGAAAACTCAGTCCCATTTGAACCTGCTTCAGACCGAGGAACTATCCCCTTGGTATTCTTTTGTCTTCTCTGCCACAGAAAGTTTTGGTGATCCTTTCATTAAACCAACAAAAAAAGCCTGTAAAAAGAAACTGAGAAGACATCAAGAAAGCAACAATCGCCAATAAGCCTTATTTGGCAAAAGTTATATCCACTGCCGTAACAATACTGATGAGGATTCTTAGCACCATGTAGGCAAACCAAAGTTAGAGTAGCCAACCATCCTTTTGAGACCTTTTCAGTTTTAGGTGACATGGGCTTTTGGTCGGATCTACACGTTCTGTTACATTCTATTTTGCAAATTTAGACTGCAGTCCATAAGCCAAAATTTCTTTTCCACGGGTCAGGTAGTATTTGTTCTAGGTGTGTGATGTTAGAGTGGTCCTCAGGGAAAAGGACATGGCTCTCTTTTCTTTCTT